>NC_088353.1:10785000-10907500 GCF_036884655.1 Musa acuminata AAA Group | reverse complement strand
TATAAATAAATGGTAACTAAAGATAGACAGGTTCAATGGATTGGATTCCCCTGTATCATCTAGGGGCTATGACGTAGTGGCCTAGTACATCCGTAGTGTTGAATCTCGGATTTTGATGATGAAATCAATTGTCATTTGTTATCTAATCTATATGTCGAGATAAGTGTGCAGGATTAACTACGATAAAAATAAGATATGTAACAGGAGTTGCGCCGGAGTCAAGACAATGATCACGTTGGGAGTTCGAGAGTTCGACAGAAGTTCGGACAGTCGTCGGAGGTTCTGTAGGAACAAATCCGAGAAGTCCATGAGCTTGCCAAAGAAGCTCGTCGGAACTCGCCAAGTGGATCATTGCAAGTCCAGGAGTTTGCTGGAAGTCCGCAGGAGCATCACCGAGGGTTCATCGGAAGATCGATGGAAGTTCGTCGAAAGCTCGCCGGAAGAAGCGATTGACGCACCGGAGCAAGTTGCAGTAAATATCTTAGGAAAAATCATAATTAGCACAATGATTAAGTTGGAAATGGGGGGTGATCCCATTAACTTAATCTTGGGGCAATTGAGCCCCTGAAAAAACCCAAATTGGGCCGAATGGATCAACCCATTCGGACCATGATTTCTACCAAGCAGTTCAACCGCCTTAGTTAGGCGGTGGCACCGCCTGAGCTCAGTCTTCGAGCTCTGGCAGGAGGTGCAACTACCCCTGACAGAGGTGGCACCGCTTGGGCTTGGTCTCCGAGCTCTGGTTGAGCGGTGCAACTGCCTCAGTCAGGAGGCGGCACCGCCTGACCTCGGTCTTCGAGCTCTGGTAGGAGGTGCAACTGCCTCTGACAGGAGGTGGCACTACCAGAGGCTCAGTCTTCGAGCTCTATCAGGCGGTGCAACCGCTCTAGTCAGGAGGTGCAACCGCCAGATCCCGGAATTTCGAGAATTGACAGTTTTGAGCTCCAAATTCAAACTAGGTTGGGGCCTATAAATACCCCACCCATTCAACACTGAAAGGTAAAACACATACACCGAAATCCTGATCTTATTCTGTGATTCTTAGAGCTCAAAATTGTTGTAAAGGCCAAAAGTTCTTCTCCCTCTTTTCTTCCAAGTTCTGATCTTTAAAGAGAGGAGAGAAAATTCTGTAAGGGTTGTCTCCTAAGCTCGTCAAAAGGAGTGAAACTGTAAAATGGTGGTTGGCCTTCGCCTATTGAAGGAAGGCCTCTAGTTAACGTCGGTGACCTCGTCGGTGGAGGAAGCCAAAAGTGGAGTAGGTCAAGATTGACCAAACCACTCTAAATTTCGGTTTACATTTACTTTGAGCATCTTATCCTTACTGCAAATCTCCTCAAAAGCTTACTGCTTTCTGCGCATATACGATCGGGTTTCAAGCTTTGCACTTTCTGAATCGGCGTTTAGACGTAAATCAGTTTTATCGTACGATCATCATATTTCAGTTTGCGTTTACGTTTTGATTTTTATCATAACTGCAAACTACCTTTATATCCTTGCTTTAACTGCATCTCACTTAATCAAGTGATTTACGAATCAGCATTTAGACGTAAATCAATTTTTTCGTACGAATATCATATTTCCGTTTGCGCCTACTATCTGATTTGAACCATAACTGCAAACTGTACTTATATCTTTGCTGCATCTCGCTTAATCAAAAGTTAAAGTGATTTACGAATCGGCTTTCCTACCGAAATCACTTTTATCGAACGAACGCGATTTTTATCGTAGAAAGTTTTCTGCTGTACTAATTCACCCCCCCCTCTTAGTGCTCTTGATCCTAACAATTGGTTTCAGAGCAGGGTTAACTCTCAAATGGATTAAAACCCAAGAGAGATGGCATACGCCGGAAACCAAGAGGGCCATTCTATTACACGTCCACCCATGTTCAATGGGACGGACTACACCTATTGGAAGACTCGAATGAGGATCTTTCTTATTTCTATGGATTTTGAACTTTGGAATCTTGTCGAAAATGTATTTTCGAAGTCTTCTCTTCCAATGATCGATTGAAATGAATTGGATAAGAAGTCTTTCGCTCTTAATGCAAAGGCTATGAATGCCTTATTTTGTGCGCTTAATAAAAATGAGTTTAACCGTGTTTCGGTTTGTGAAACCGCATTTGATATTTGGCACACACTCGAAGTGACTCACGAAGGCACAAGTAGAGTGAAAGAGTCAAAAATCAATCTTTTGTTACATTCTTTCGAACTTTTCCGGATGAAACCGAGTGAGACTATTTGCGACATGTTTACCCGTTTCACGGATGTCGTCAATGGTCTAAAAGGACTCAGAAAAAGTTTTTCCGATTTTGAGCTCGTAAATAAGATTCTAAGATCCCTTCCTAAGAGTTGGGATCCTAAAGTCACTGTTATTCAAGAGGCGAAAGATCTAAACAACTTCCCTCTTGAAGAATTAATCGGGTCATTAATGACCTACGAGATGACTTGCAAAGCTCATGAAGAGCAAGAAGACATCCTTCCAAAGAATAGGAAGGATATGACACTTAGAACTTCAGAAGACCACTTGAGAGAAAACTCAAGTGATGAGGACTGTGACGATGACTTGGCACTTCTAACAAGAAAATTTAAAAAATTCATTAAAAGAAACAAGTTTAAGAATGACACAAAAAATAAACTTGAACCCAAGAAGGACCAAGTTATTTGCTATAAGTGCAAAAAGTCGGGACACTACAAGAGTGATTGTCCCCAAGTCAAAAAGAGAACATCAAAGAAGAAGGCGCTCAAAGCAACATAGGATGACTCGAGTGCGTCCGGAGAAGAGGAGTCCAACACCGAGCAAGTTGCTCATTACGCCTTAATGGCCATCGGTGAGGAGGCAACGAATTTAATAGATGCAGATTTATCATTTTATGAATTATTAAATGCCTTCCATGACTTATTTGATGAATGCAAGATTATTAGTAGAAAATACAAATTGCTAAAAACGGAGCATGATAGTCTTACTTATAATTTCGATAAGTTAAAAATTGAATATCATGATAGTTTAGGTTCATGCATAAAATACCATGATCTAGAAACTCTCCAAAAGGAAAACTTGCTACTTAAGGACACCTTGAAGAAATTCGAGGTTGGTAGCAAGTCCTTGAACATGATCCTTGCAAACAAGGGTCACGTTCCCAAAAGAAGTGGAATCGGATTTGTGAGAAGTCCTCACTAAAATCCAACCACCTTCATAAAAGGCCCCATCTTACATGTTCGACACCAAAGCAAATGCAACTTTTGTTGCAAACTTGGACACAAAACGCATTATTGTCCATTCAAGAAAATTAGTCCAAACAAATTAATTTGGGTTCCTAAAGGAACCATGATAAATTCTATGCAACATGATAAACAATGTAGATCTATTTTTGAGGCACCCAAAAGCAAATGGGTACCTAAAGATCATCCTTTTTTGTAAAGACATAAAACATCTTTAAGCTGGGAGCAAGAAATAATATCCTGCTCTTTGGATTCTCGATATTCATGACCCGAGATCCAAAAAGAACTCGCGATGCTCTCTAGCCTAAATAATAGAAGAGGATTAGAATGTTAAAATTACAAATGTGATATAGATACAATCCTATTTGATCTCTCAGAATTGAAAACCCATGATTCTCACTTCACATATCCTCTAGATTTTCAAACTCATTGATTGCATCCGTTCGTTACTTTCAAATCCAACTATATCATGAACTTACTAAGTTTGTCATGAACTTGCAAGGCTTACCAACTTGAATAATCTATCACAAACATGTACATGACATTTAGAGTATGCACGTCACAAGATCTATCTTGATCATGCAAAATTTCTTATCTTACAATGAAAATTCTTACATAATTACGTAAGTAAAGTTGATTGCTCTAAATGAAAATTCTTCTCAAGTCAAAAACATTCAAATCAGATCACACTGCGGTCAGAACAAGTGCTCACCGCCCCAACTGGAGGTAGCAGCTCCAGCTGTCACGTGTTGCAAGCGGTTGCACCGCCCCAGCCAGCGGTGCAACCGCCCGTAATTCTGCCTCTTCTTAACCCGAGCTAGGGCCGGCGGTGGAACCGACCCCAACTCACTCCCTTCCCCTCTTTACTCTTCCAAAGCTTCGCCACCTCCATTTCACCCCTCATAGCATCTCAAATACTCCTCATTTTAAAGCAAAAGATCAACAATCTCTCCTTCTATTGAAGATCTCACTAAGGTATTCTCTAAGAACCCCTTAAATTCTATTTTTGATTCATTTACTCTTGCTCATTACTATCCTCTTAAATAGCAGTAGTTATGGGGTCTAGAAGATCCTCAAGGGACAAAGGGAAGAGGAGATTAGTGGAAGATTTTGATTTTATCCTTTTCGATTCAAAATATCATGCTGAAAAGTTTTCCTCTTTCGAACTTAGGAGTGTCAATAAGGGAAAACATATAGATTTAAATGAACTAAGAGACTTAGAGATAATCTAATGGTTTGCAAACTTAGATCTACTCCCTATTTTACAAATTAGTGAACCTATCTATCCAAGACTTGTTAGATTGTTTTACAACAATATACAAGTAGATGAAGAAGAAAGAATGTCTACCTATCTCTTAGGACAACACATCTCCATTATGGATAAATTCATTTGTGACATGATAGGCATTCCCATAAAAAATAGAGGACTTTACTTTATAGGATCATGGGATGATGAAACTATTGGGACAACATATGTTGAAGCCTTAGGAACAATTTTCGCCAATCCCAACTTAGCATTTGTTCCTAAAAGTTGTGAACATCTACTGCCACTAAACACTAAGGTACTTCATCATATCCTAACTAGTATTATTCTCCCTAAACAATACCATCATAATGAAGTAAGCCAATTAGAATTAGGAACTATGTATTGGATCATGAAAGGACATGACATCTGTCTTGGTTATCTTATCTAGCAAAACATGTTAGAACTATCTAAGAAAGACATGATGCTTCCATATGGTGGTATAATCACTAGAATACTGAAAGCCTACGATATTCCAATACCATCGGAAGAAGAAGTAATAAAAGTAGATAGGTTTAGCATAATAAATAAAAATCTACTTCACCGATTAAGATGTGTTTATAGAAACGGTAACTGGGTTAGAATGCCTAGAAGAACTGATCCCCCTCAACCTGAACCAAAATCAGAAACACCAGTCTTTAGGGGTACTCAATCTCCTCTGATTTGTCCCTTTGAGGAAACACATTCATTTAAGCAAGCGCATACATCATCTGTCGAAGATATTGGGATTCGGATGGACCAATTTGAACAAAGACAAGAACGACTTGAACATCGACAAGATCAAATCCTATCTGAGCTACAGCAAATTCATCGATAATTTGACTCTTTATTTAGGCAATTTAATTTTCCACCTCCTGAATGAGCTTGTACGTGTATATATGAACACAATCACCTATTGTTATTGTAAACTCTTTATGTTACTCATCACAATGCCCTGTGCCTTGATCTTTGATATGGTTATCTGATGTATTTGTTTGTGAGCAGAGTTATGAACATCACTCATTGTTTAATCTCGTTACTCACTATCGGATTTTACATTGAAATTAAATGTTTTGGTTTCCATGATAAATATGATTTGAGAAAATGATATACCAATGCAGTTGATGCATCATATTGCCATAATATTAAACATCAACTAGCTGATATTTTTACAAAACCTCTAAGTGAAGAATAATTTGATTCCATAAGAAGAGATTTAGGAATGTTGATGTGTCCGAATACATAAACTAGTTAAAATTATCTTTCAGACTTTATTGAATGATCAAATCACTTGATTGTCATTACATGCCTAAATAACATGTTGGAAATTATGTGTTGAATACAAAAATTTCCATAACAATAAGCATGTTTTGTCTTCATGATTGTATTTGAAAATCAATAGTATAGTCTTGTCCGAATGCATGAAAGTGTTAATTTCATTTTCGGATTCGCTTAACAATTGGTATCATAACAATCGGATTTTCTCAAACACTAATGAAAAATATTTTTCTGAAATGGATTTAATGAAATGATTCCTGCTTATAAATTCCATCTTGAAATATGGATGATAGTGTTTTTACTTGCAAAGACTTGTTTCACATACATATCTTGATCCTTGTAAAAATGAAGCATGATTTAATCTCTCATCGATTTTAACTTCACTCAAAGTAAAATCACAAATAGCCTTCCTCCTTCATGCAAAAAGATTATAACAAATAAAAAGGAAGAAGTATTCAAAGCAATCTATGTATCATGCTTTCCTTTATATGCTTGGAAAATAACATGTAAAGGCATGAACACCTATCACACTTATGCTCAAAATTCGCTTATTGTTCTCCTGCTATCACAATTACCATGCTTTTTGTTGATGACAAAAGGGGAGAAATATATGAGTATTAATGCCATGTTTGCATCACCAAGAGATATATGAGTTGATGCTATGATTGCTATAATTTACATTATGCCTTGTTTGTATCTTGTAATGATATCAAAATCTTACTTCGCAGTTTTACATGTTGATATCTTACAATATGATGAATTGCTACTATTACCATCATTCAAACCTGTTATGTAAAATTTGAAAATGAATGTCAGGCCTTGACATCATCTTCAGAGAGAAACATCATGATGGGAATCATGATAGGAGTATTGATAAGTTTAAATGATTTTAACTTATCAATATGTCTCTTGAATTCAAATGTTTTGAATTCAAGAATGACTTATCTCAAGTATGGCATATAGACAGGGGGAGTTAAGGTTAACTCCATTATCAATTAATTGCCATCATCAAAAAGGGGGAGATTGTTGAATCTCGGATTTTGATGATGAAGTCAATTGTCATTTGTTATCTAATCTATATGTTGAGATAAGTGTGTAGGATTAACTACGATGAAAATAAGATATGCAACAGGAGTTGTGCCGGAGTCAAGACAATGATCACGTTGGGAGTTCGAGAGTTCGACGGAAGTTCAGACAGTCGTCGGAGGTTCTGCAGGAACAAATCCAAGAAGTCCATGAGCTTGCCAAAGAAGCTCGTCAGAACTCGCCAAGTGGATCATCGTAAGTCCAGGAGTTTGCCGGAAGTCCGTAAGAGCATCACCGAGGGTTCATCGGATGATCGTCGGAAGTTCGCCGGAAGAAGCGATTAACGTACCGGAGCAAGTTGCAGTAAATATCTTAGGGAAAAATCGTAGTTAGCACATTGATTAAGTTGGAAATGGGAGATGATCCCATTAACTTAATCTTGGGGCAATTGGGCCCTTGAAAAAACCCAAATTGGGCCGAATGGATCAACCCATTCGAACCCTGATTTCTGCCAAGTGGTGGCACTGCCTAAGCTCAGTCTTCGAGCTCTGGCAGAAGGTGCAACCACCCCTGACAGAGGTGGCACCGCTTGGGCTCGGTCTCCGAGCTCTGGCTGAGCGGTGCAACCGCATCAGTCAGGAGGTGGCACCGCCTGACCTCGGTCTTTGAGCTCTGGCAGGAGGTGCAACTGCCTCTGACAGGAGGTGGCACTACCAGAGGCTCAGTCTTCGAGCTCTATCAGGTGGTGCAATCGCTCTAGTCAGGAGGTGCAACCGCCAGATCCCGGAATTTCGAGAATTGACAGTTTTGAGCTCCAAATTCAAACTAGGTTGGGGCCTATAAATACCCCACCCATTCAACACTGAAAGGTAAAACACATACACCGAAATCCTGATCTTATTCTGTGATTCTTAGAGCTCAAAATTGTTGTAAAGGCCAAAAGTTCTTCTCCCTCTTTTCTTCCAAGTTCTGATCTTTAAAGAGAGGAGAGAAAATTCTGTAAGGGTTGTCTCCTAAGCTCGTCAAAAGGAGTGAAACTGTAAAAGGGTGGTTGGCCTTCGCCTATTGAAGGAAGGCCTCTAGTTGACGTCGATGACCTCGTCGGTGGAGGAAGCCAAAAGTGGAGTAGGTCAAGATTGACCGAACCATTCTAAATCTCGGTTTGCATTTACTTTGAGCATCTTATCCTTACTGCAAATCTCCTCAAAAGCTTACTGCTTTCTGCGCATATACGATCGGGTTTCAAGCTTTGCACTTTCCGAATCGGCGTTTAGACGTAAATCAGTTTTATCGTACGATCATTATATTTCAGTTTGTGTTTACGTTTTGATTTCTATCATAATTGCAAACTGCCTTTATATCCTTGCTTTAACTGCATCTTGCTTAATCAAGCGATTTACGAATCAGCATTTAGATGTAAATTAGTTTTTTCATACGAATATCATATTTCAGTTTGCGCCTACTATCTGATTTGAACCATAACTGCAAACTGCACTTATATCTTTGCTGCATCTCGCTTAATCAAAAGTTAAAGTGATTTACGAATCGACTTTCCTACCGAAATCACTTTTATCGAACGAACGCGATTTTTATCGTAGAAAGTTTTCCGCTACACTAATTCACCCCCCCCTCTTAGTGCTCTTGATCCTAACACGCAGTTGATGAGTCAGTGAATTATTATGGAGATAAGATAATAATTCACTGAGCCAGAAGAAGTTCTGACAAGTATAACTCACAACCAACTCGATATTGGACCTTAAGATCATACACATATGGTAGGTGATGAGTAGAGGTTCTGATATGAGATATTCGTTAGAGCTCCTATCTTATTGGATATCCAATAAGCCCATGAATTATTGGATCCTATGGATGATATCCAATAAAAGCTAATAAGAGATTATTGGGTAGAGACCCACTAATCTAAGAGGCTTGAGTAGTTGGATGAAGATCCAGTACTCAATATGATATGATCTATTAGGGTTAAGTTGACAATGGGGCCTCTATAAATAAGAAGAAACCATTGGACTATAAGCCAGGTTTTTTGGCTGCCATCTCATATTCTTCTCTCCCCTTCTCGTCCTAAACCTGCAGCCCCTATTTGGGGTGTGTGGACAGTAAGAAGGGGTAGCCCCTTCTTAATTGTATGGTGCATGCAAGGAAGAGATTTGGGTAGTGATTTGAGGAGTGTCTTCGTAGCCCCTACCATATGGATCATCTCTATAGAGGAGGAAAGTTAACATTCTTCATCCTATCTCATAGATCTGTAGGTTTTCAAGGATATACAATCTCTCTAGATAACATATTTTTCTTATATACTAAGTTTTTGGTTTTATGGGTTTTTTGCATACCAATCTTTATACGACAATGAAACCTTTTTTTGTAATCAAATCAAATATTTAAGATTAAGATTTAAATTTTATTTTCCTTACTTGCCATTGTAATTTAGGAAATCTTAATTTATTTCCTTATTTATTAATATAAATTAGAAAATAATTATTAAGCATTCCAAATAGGATGAGATCATATTTATTAATATATTAAATAGAAATAATCTATATTAAATAAAAATAAAAATAAAAATATATTTCCTTTAATAGAGGCTCAACTCCTCCTATTTAAGGGGAGGGATTTCTCTTCTTCGTTCCTCACCTAGTCGAGCCTAGCAGCGAGAGGAACGAGAAGTTATATTTTGCTGACGAGAGGTAGGTTTCTCTGCCTTTCTTGAATATAAAAGTTTTAGTTTTTATTTTGATTATGTTGAAAGTTTTGTAGTTTGAAAAATATGTATCAATTCTTTAAATATCAAATTTTTTACATTAAAGTAATCAGTTAAAGTTTTTATAATATTCTTTGACCAATGATTAAGGTTTTTATTATAGATTTAAATATGTTCAAAATTTATATGTTTTATATGATATTTCCTAGCATTACGTTTCATATTTAATCTTATTTGGATTAAAATCTTGTTAGATTAAAATATATTATCTAAAATCTTGTTTGATATTCTTTGATCTAAAAATTTAAAATATGTTATTCTGAATGATTTAAAATTTGACTAGAATATGATGAAATTTTATATATGTTGAAAGCATGATTTTTATTTGAATTTAGAAGATTATTCCTTGTATTAAAACTTATCTCCTAGTCTATCTTTTAATGTGTTATGATTTCTATTCATAGGATGCTATTTACTTGTATTAAAGTTTATCTCCTTATCTATCATTTAATGTGTTATTATATTTTTATTTATAGTGTTAATGAATTTATATTACGGTATAAAATTTGATATTACTTGGATTGAAATTGCTCATAGGACAAACTCAACCCATAGGTCAGGCCACAGCCCACTAGCTAGGCCTAGTCAGTAGACCAAGCCTAACTCGTAGGCCAGGCTCAACCCATAGGTCAGGCCTTGGCCCATAGGCTAACCCAGCCCAACGATCATGGGCGGTCACATGCGATGCACATGACCAGTCCATGGGCCAGGGCTGGGCCAGCTTTGTGTGATGCATGCTCAGTTATGTATAATGTACATGACCAGGGCAGGCCCAATCTAGCCTAATATTATTATTGAATTTGAGCCCAAACATTGATTGAATTAAACTAGGCTTAATTAGTCTAGATCAATTCAGGGTGATTCCGAATTGATTGACTTATTCAAGTTAGTTTAACCTAAATTGAACATAATCTAGTTCAAATTATACTAGTCTAGGGTGGTTTCAGACTAGTTAAATAAGGATTAGAGATTGGTTCAGTTAGGTTCTAGTAAATTGAGTTCAATTGGATCGATTGAACTATAGTTCAAGTCAATTGATGGCTAATTTATATTATTTGATATTGATGATGTTTAAAAAAAATATATTTTAAATGTGTTATTTCATCCCGATATATACATGACCGGTGTGAGATTATGTTATTTAGAGCAGGTAGGGCGATTCCCTTTGGGGATTAGCAGGCCATCAGACGTGGCGGTTGGACGGTTCCTCCATCCGTTGTTGGGAGGAATGTGTCCCCACTTTGGCAGGTGTGGGACACCACTCCATCCGCTGTTGGGAGTGCGATATGAGTTTGCCTCCATCCGCTGTTGGGAGAACAATTTTGATCATGTATACATTTTGAGTTGACTTTTGGGATTCTTACTCAGTGTTGTTGAATTTTTTTTGTTTTTGATTTTCATAGCAGCCTCCCTCTAGTACTAAATTATATTATAGTGGAGAGCAAACCTTCCTTTACCGCTAGGTAGAGCCACTTGGATGATTCTTGAAGTTAACATCACTATATTTACTTTTCTATTTATGATTCGATGGATAAATGGATTGTAATAAATGAATTGTAATAAATATTTATGAATGATGAATAAAGTGATGTTTATCTATTTGGTCTAAATGTGTGGAATATATATATATATATATATATATATAT
The DNA here is from genome assembly GCF_036884655.1 of Musa acuminata AAA Group. Taxonomy (NCBI): domain Eukaryota; kingdom Viridiplantae; phylum Streptophyta; class Magnoliopsida; order Zingiberales; family Musaceae; genus Musa; species Musa acuminata. The sequence goes on along the minus strand of NC_088353.1, from coordinate 10,896,274 downwards.
ATATATATATATATATATCCAGGATGTGATATTTTTTTGTGAAAAATTCTAAGATTTTTTTATGTTCTTCCACTATGCATGTGATGTCATCCTAGATTTCCCAACACTTATCAATTGAATTTGATTTTTTCTAAAAAAATTAGAGATAAAACATTAAACACGTGCCCAGCCATCAACATGTAAAAGAAGAAAGCACTACTAATGATATGAAAATAAGATAATACTTATTAAATAAATAACAAGTAAATTATACTGCAAGTTCATAATAAATTTGAAGACACCACATCATTCTCATATAAATTATCAAGTGAAACAATGTAAATTATGATTATATTATTAAATTATATAATTTTATCTAATTAGATAAGATATATTATAATTCTAATTAGATTTGAATTATGATTATCAGTTAATAAAAAGGAAGCCCACTGATGATAGGATTCTTTAGGAAATAATCTTGATGGGAGAGACTCTTCTAATCACATATTTGAGACTCTTTATAAATAGATAGAATATCTTAGGGACTATGTATTATATGATATGATATAATATAATACATAGACATGATCAATATTATTGATTTATTCACATTTCCCTTTATCTCTATTCTATCACTCACTCATAGTAGTCATATGAAAGATAGAAAAAGAAGAGAAGATAAGTCTAGTTCTCATTATAGATCATGTTATTATATTCTACATATTGAACTATGGAGTATGTTTTAATAATCAAATAAATATATTCATATTCTAACATTAAAATTATTTTACATAATAATATGATTATGATTTTATGCTAACAATTGGTATCATGATATTTTAAAATCAAATATCTTAGGTCGTAAAAAATTAAATTTGTTTATATTATCGCCCTTCTCTTATGAAGGGTTATTCGATCTAATTGCTTATTCCGTCCACCCTTGCCGTATGTTGCCTGCTTGTAGGTGATCAGGTTTATTTGCACATCCAATGATGATGCCACGAGTATACGTTACTACATAATCTTTGTCATTGGTTCTATCATGGGTAGTGATAGAAAGTGCAATGCTACTATATATGTTGTGCGCTATTACGGTCGAAGGTCACTACACTCATTGGCTCAACACCAAGGTGGTGTTTGCCGATGACCGTGCTGCATGCAACAATTGTTGCTAAGCATAGTAACCATGCAACACATAGTGCAGGCGATCAACGATACCATAGGAATGACTATGCATGCGAGTTATAGGTAGCAATGCTGCTATAGTGGGCAACAACAAGACCAATGATATTGTTGGGTGACTGTAGTGTCACAACAAGTGGTGGTTCCATTGGACGTCATAATGTTAATATGGATATGGATGGTAGCAACGATAAATGACACAGGTGAGTGACAATCGACGCAAGCAAGCGATGACTATACAAGAGGGCAAGAACCCTATTGGGCATCATTCCGATACTTATGCCCGGTGGTTGTGCATGTTTGGGCGTGAGACTATGGCACCAGTAATTGTTGGTCTAATAAGCATCAGTGTGGTGTGGTCGGCCATTACTATTGAACATATGGTGGTGGTGGAAGGTGCCACAAATAAAAAAAAAAAAAGGGTGGGGGTGGGGGTGGGAGAGGGTGGGGATCATTAAGGGTGCGCCCTATGTGATTTTGACCTAATCGATCAAAATCAAATGTTGACCCGATCTCATCAACTTTAGTCAAAACCTGCCCAATCTACCCTATTTTTAACCTATTACACTTTGTTATTAAACCAATTTAAATATTAACCATCTTGATTTGGTCAAATTTTAATTTTGATTAAGCCTCAATTTTGGTCAATCCTAAATTTTTTGTCGAACTTGATTATGACTGCTTAATTAGATTTAGATTTAATCAATCTTAATTTTGACCAAATTTGAGGAAAGTCAAATCTTTGCCAATTTTTAACTTTGATCAATTTTAATTTTAACTAACCTAATTAAGCCAATGCTTAGCCTAAATCAACTAACTTATTTTTAGTAGTCCAATTCTAGGCTTACCTAATTAAATAGAGTTAATTGGTCTAATTTAGGATTTCATATGAAACTATAAAAAATTATAAATTATGAATTTCTTTTATATGATTTCATATGATCTTAAATTCAAAGTATTATTTTTAGATATTTATGTAGTTATTTACATGTATATGTTTAAAAATATAAAATAATATTTATCTTTCATATAAAAAATATGATTTATGTTTTATCATAATTACAATTATCATATGAGTTTTCTTTTATACTTATTTATGTTCAATAACTATTATGGTTATTATTTTATTATTATTAAATTATTTTTATATAAATAATATTAATAAAAAATTAGTAAATATTATTTGTAACTTATATACCTAAGTTTTATTTGACTTGTAGTTACCAAAATAGTCTAGGATGATAGGAGGTATGAATTATAATAAATATTCTACCATTAATAAGATGTTTTAAACTATATTTTATATGATTATATTGATTTTGTAGCAACCAAAATGATTTGGACTAATGACTTATAAAATTATATTAAAAATTAGTATTAAATGATATCAAGAAAGATAATATTGACATTGATATATATATATATATATATATATATATATATAATTTAGAGATTTAAATAATTCTAAAGGAAAATCTACTTTGAATAATTATGTGATAGGGTAAAATAATACTATTTTGGATATCCTTATAGTTTAAGATTATATTAAAACTATTCCATAAAGATAATATTATTCTTTCTTAAATAATTTTCAATGACTATTATATATGTTAATATTTCACTCAAAGATGAAATATAGATGATATCAATAGTTCATCATATTTTGAGGACTCAAAATATTAATATTATCTTATATTTTATAATGGTACTTCCCTCTATATATTATCATTCTTCTAGTGTCATTGTATTCTCTGATTCAAATTATTTAGAATGGTTAGAACATATGTAGTTCACACTAAGTGGATTAGATCCTAGCCTAGCAATGATTGTTGAAAAGTATGTAGACTTAATTAATGAAAGTACTATATAACAAGTTAATGAAATATATGTTTAGGAATGATCTAATAGGCTCAGTCTAATTTTTATAAGAATAATAATTATAAATAATATCATGACTTTATTATCATATGCAACTAGTGCATAAGAATATTTGAAGGTTATTGAAAATAGATTTAAATCTACTAATAAGTTATTAGCTGTCACATTACTAGAAGAACTGATTACGGCTCAAAACAAGAAATTCAAGATTATATTCTTAAGATGACTGATAAGACTATGAAACTTAAAGTATTAGGTATTAATATATATACGTCTTTCCTCATATAAATTTGTAATTCTCTTCCTCCTCAATTTGGCCATTAAAAGTTTACTATAATACAAATAAAGATAAATGAGACTTAAATGAACTAATTAATATATTTTTTAGAAAAGAAAGATCTCATAATATTTGATTAGTACTTAAGAAGTCGGTAACACAAAATGTATATAGTAGTACATGTTGAAGTGTTTAAAGATATAATAATATATGTTTAAGTAGATATTATTATTAATTTTTTATTTACTTAATTAAAGTTAATTATTTGCATAATTCTATTTACATTTATGTATATACATATTACAGTTGAATGTTATAACAAAATTATCTCAATAAAATAAATTATAGGGATTATTATATACATATATATATGTATATATATATGTATATGTATATATATATATATGTGTGTATATATATTGTATACATATACACACATATATATATATACATACATATACATACATACATACATACATACATACATACATATATATATATATATATATATATGTAATGTTGAGAAAATAAATAATAAATAAAAATAAATAAAAATAAGAATTTGTGTTAGGTTGGCACAACATAAATAGGATTTTTATATGAAAAAAATAAAATAGGAAAAAAAATGGGTTTATTCAATCAATAGTGGTATAGTAAATAAGCAAGATTAATCCCTTATTTGTTGGTGGATTCCTATAACAATAACAAAGTAAAATTCAGTACGAATAGAGCAAGGAAAAGAAAATTTTGAGGTAAAAAGTGGTAAGTAAAGAATTATACAAAGATTGATTTTATATTCTTATTATATCCCCTTTTTTAATTAATTTTGTTTTTTTAATAAGCTCAAATTTTTTTTCTTTATATATATTATTTTTATTTATTTTGAATATGTTCAAATTTGGGGTTGGCTCAATTATATCAATTGAATGAGTTTGAAGAGAGAGAAAAAAAGGAAAAAAACAAAAGAGTAACTATAGGGTTCCGAAAAATAGCTCTATGGGAAAAAACTAATATGAGGGTGCTGCATGGGGAAAGAATTATAATATTAGGGTTTCTTTTAACGGAAATCGCTATCCAACTTTATTCATATGTAAAAGTCTCAAAAGAAATTAATATCGGGCCAAAGGTTACGGATTTTGCGTCTTATTCTTGGAAAATTTTGAGCCTCATATAGCTCAGCCCGGATACAATGTGACGAACCAAAACATGATCCTGTGAAGTGGCATCTATTTTGTTTCTGGACTTGCCGTGATGCGTGGCATCCCAGTCTGGCATACACGACATGACGGATGACGCTGTGCGCTGGCGATCATCCACCAAACTTTGTACATCCCAGTAGAAAACAACGGAAGGTTCCAGTCGTCACAAGGGACCCACACCGCTAACGGCGACGAACGGGTGGATCATGAGGAGGGGACGGATGAAGGGCGGAGATCCGGAATCGCGTCCTTGAAAGGAAAGACGAAACACAAAAACAAAAACAGAAAGTAATAACTAAAAATTTAAAAGCAAAAACAGAAAGCAAAATGCAGATCCGTCCTGGCTCTGGTTCTTTTCTAACCCTCGCCGGTTCCAGTAATAATAAGTACTTATAATAATAATAATACAATTCCAGGCAGCCGAGCGATCGATCGGTCTTGAGGGTGGCAGTGGATGCGATCGATCGGTCGCAATGCCGAAGAAGATGGGCGTGAACACGAAGGCAGAGGCGGCACACGCCCGCCGGAGCGCTGTGGAGGCGGAGCGCAAGGACCGCGCGGCCAAGGACAAGGAGGAGCAGTACTGGCGGGAGGCGGAGGGCTCCAAGTCCCGCGCCGCCAAGAAGCGCGAGGATGAGGCCGAGAAACGCGCCGAGGCCGCCGCTCGCCGCGCCGAGAACCGCAAGCTCGCCGAGCAGGAGCAGCGGGAGCTCGAGGTCGCTGGGCGCAAGCCCGACCCCAAGGCCGCCCGCGTCTCCGTTCCCGTCCCCAAGGTCACCGAGGCCGAGCTCCAGCGACGCCGCGAGGAGGAGCGGCAGCGCATCCTCCAGACCTCCGAGGCCGCCAAGAAGCGCCAGAGCCGCACCGCCGACGAGGAGGAGTACGATCGGATGGTGATGGTCGAGAACACCAACAGGGACGACTCGGTGATCGAGGCCCACTCCGTGGAGGATGCCATCGCCAGGATGGCCCTCCCGGAGCCCGCGCTGCCGCCTGATCGCCATCCTGAGAGGAGGCTCAAGGTTTCTTTCAAGGTATCGCTCTTTCTTTTCTGGTTTTGGCCATATACTAAATTTGGCGGAGAAAACAGGAAACCTCGTACACATTCAAACCCTAATAGGCTTCTTCCAGAATCACTGGGCTCTATGCTGATGGATAACCTAGTAAATTTGTGAGCGCTGATTTATTGTTAGCTATAGTTTTTTCCTTTTTCCCACACGATATCGGAGATCGCTTCCCTTAGTTGCTTTAAAAAATCATCGTCATTCATTAAAAAACAACAAGATTATTCTGCACTCTAGCAATCATGTATTTTATTTCAGAAATATCAATCTTAAGATTAGATTTGAGCAATTGTTTTCATAGTTTAGGCTCACGGCATTGATTTCAGATGTCTTTTTTAACCAGCTCTTGAAAGTCCTGTTCAAGATTTTAAATCTACAAATCATTTTTTTAATAAATTCATTGGTCAACCAAAGTGACTAAACATAAACCAAGCAAATTTTGGACAAACAAGATTTCAATATATGCCTGCCCTCGTACTGTGCAGCTCTAGACCATCCTATTGTTTCATAAAACAACTTTTCTTGTGATATTATTTCTTTTTAGTAACGTGGAAGTATAAGGTGATTAGAGTCTGTATTTTTGGTTAATAGTATCAAACAAAATAGAATTGACTAAAATTTTAAGTCATTTAATGTGGTCTTGAGTATACTCTCTTTTATAGAGGATGATGCCATGTGTCTCATTTTATGTTCTTACTCTCTTTGTAATCCTATCATTTTACTATCTAAATTACAAGTCAAGTGCATAAATCTCCTGCTAATGTAGGATTTGGGGACATGACTGAAACTTTAGTAGCCCTGGTCATAATGGAACAACTTCACCTTAATGCTAAGTCTCACCCTTAGGTTTTGCAAGAATAAACAAGTAAATAAGGATAGAATTTAAATGAAATTAAAATTTAAACCTGAGTTATAAAGGGAAATCTTAGAAAGAAATTAAATTATGTAGGAATAAGACTGAATATATATAAGAAGTTATTTTAACAATATTAAGAGAACTACAACTTGTAGGTAGGATGTTTGAACAAGGAGTCTGAAAAGAAAAGTTATAGGTATTTTGGATTTATTATTCCACATGATGGAGAGATTGATGAAAATATTGTTGGATGGTTAAGTAGAGAGCTATAGGGAGTGTTTCATGTGATCACTAGGTATCATTTAGTTTTAAAAAAATTATAAGGCAAGTGTTTACTTCATCTCTACCTCTATGCAACACACACTGTTGGGCTGTTAAAAAGCAACATATATGAAAAGTTTGCAAAATATTTAGTTGAACATGTGATGTTATTGAGAAAGATAGGAAAAAAAATTCATTTGTGAATAATTGAGCATAGCTTCGTAAGCGACATAATGATGGGGAATCGTTTATGATAGTAGGGGTATGTTCTAAGGATGCATATAGATGTGTCAGATGAGAAGTAAAGGAATACCTAAGAAGACTTGAACACTATATTTAATAAGGATGTTGCCTCGTACAAAATTCAATGGCTGAAAAGATCCATGCAGTCACTCCCAGATAGTTGGATTAAAGCTTGTTATTCTTGTGTATATTTTTGCAACATATCATAAAAGACTAGAAAACTTAGTATAGGATAGTAAGAAGAAAGATATGGGTAGAAAAATTACAAGTTCTAACACTCCACTTTGATGTGCTTCACACATATGCCAAGTTGATGGATGGATTTGCACAAGTGAATAATAAGTTTACCATAGTAACTCTATGATATGTCATCTTGGCATATGTGTAGTTGAATTATTTGTTTGTTAGCTTCAACCATGGTTTAAAATATTGTCCATACCGGTTGGTACAGGGTTGTATTTAGGAGTCCAACAGCCAATTGAAATGTAACCTGAGTGATTTTGTCCAGTTCGATCTAGTATGATTTACCCTCTATGGCAAACAAGTTGTATCAGACTTATCGGGTGTAAATAGACTGATGTTAGTGCACCAGATCGGATCTTGTGCTTTTTCTGACAGCTGTTGTAATCAATGAAAAATTTTGAATTCCTTTTTCTTGAATTAAAATTTTATAATTAGAGTTTCACAATAGATAGATTAATATGATTCCTTGTTTGTGTGGCCTAACAAGGAAGCTAATTCATAGTTAATTCCCAAGTCCTGTTTCAAATTAGGGATAAAATAAATAATAAATAAATAAATTATTTACATCACATATTTAAATTTTTTAGTTTTTGTTCTGAGTGATCCTTTTTCTTTTTAAGTTCCCATCACATGTTGTCCATGCAAATGTTAAGGATATATAAACCAAGACTCTCTTTTTGTAATTTTTAAAGCATTGTCTCTTTGTTTTTTCTTTACCATTTTTTCTTGTGTTCAAGATTTTTATTGTTTTGTATTTTGGTTTAAGCTTCTGCAGTTTCATTAGGGAGTAACATGTTGCTATGTATGTGTGGTCTCTTGAGACACTGGTTGTGCCTTGCTGTAACTTTTTTCTTTTTGGACATCATACATTTTCCGTGCTCAGATATTTGTTCTTCTGATGGTTGATTTTCTCCAGTAAATATTAGTTGTGATATCTACATCTTTGTTATTGACAAAAGTATAACATCACTTTGTCGAATCATATCATAGTAATATTTTATGACACAGCTCCGAATACTTTTTGCTGAAGAGTCATTGTATATGCATTATGCAGGGAATCTATCATTCTTTTTATGTTTTTTTGCCGAAATTGTTTCTTAATTTTGATTCTTAACATGTATATTTTCAGGCTTTTGAAGAATCAGAGCTTCTCAAATTAAAGGAAGAGAAACCAGGTCTGATGCTCAACCAGTACAAGGATATGATATGGAAGCTTTGGAAGAAATCCCCTGACAATCCCCTAAACCAGGTATGTTTTCAGAACAATGTTTTCCATGTCCTAGTCTAACCAGGTGATTCCATTGGTGTGTGGATTACTTTGTGTAGCTATATTTGAGTACAGATAGTAGCATTGTGGCAAGATTTGCTATTTTGGAACATTCTACTAAAGATGATACTACATATATCCATAAAATTAGACTTGTAAAGTTCCTTATGTTAAACTAAACAGGAAAACCCTTCTGTTTGTAGTAACATAAAGGAATCCAGATATTTTAATGACAGTTATGCAACAACCTAATACGTGTACCGACACAACTAAATTTATGGTCTTTTGGGAGCTTGTGATTTTACACAACAGTTTAGGTTATTGGGTTACAGTAGCTCAGCCCTGTCACATGCTGAACAATGTGGGGCCTCGTCTGATGACATTGCACTCCATATTCATGCTTAGAGCTTGTGAATGAATTAGACAGGAGGGTAGTATGCTGATAATTCTCTTCAGAAAAGAAATCTGAAGTCTTATGATGTGACAGATTGTAACTTACCATGCATGGAAGCATGATTACTGTACCACCCAAAATTGTATGGTATAGGTGGTACATACTGGTCCGGGCATGGATCGATACATGGACCAGTCCGGTTAAAATAATAAAAAAATTGAAAATTGGTGGCCCCTGCCCAACTTAGCATTAAAAAAGGAAAAAAAAAGCAATTAGGGCTTGCGAATGTGAGCCCTCTTCTCGCGTATGATGCCGCAGCCCTTGCCGCTGCGATGCTGCAGCGGTGCTGCCTCTTAGCCACTGCAATGCTGCCTCTTCACTGCTGCCACTGCCACTGTCGCTTTTACTTAGGCACTGCCGCTGCTTCCCAAGTACGCTGCCACTGCACTTCTCCTCCTCTTCTTCCTTATTCTTTCTTCTTCCTCCTCTATTCCTCCACTGTCCCTTCCTCTTCACCCTCTTTTTCTTCATCGTTGAAATGCCGGTACGCACCAGCATATCATGTGTTGGTGCACCAGTACAGACTGGTATATATCGATCTGACAGGTTGCCATAATGGGTCCGGTACTCAAAAAAGCAATCCTTGCATGGAAGATGACTTCTATGGAAATTTGGAGAAGACCAACATTAAGCTTGATTTAGTTAGGAAAGGGGCCAATTCTGGACTGCAATAAGTGTTATTCTCATGCAAACAGGAGGGAAGAGGGGGCAATCTAGTACTGTAAGCAGTATTTTAGCTGTGGTGCTTTAGCATAGGGGTACTGTGTATAATTATATAATTGGGAATTAAGATAAGTAGAATTGAGTTTGGAGTATGGTATTAACTTATGGCACTACTAGACTATAAACTGATTATGCAAATTCAAGAGAAAATATCGCCAAAACTAATTAAATAGAACAAATTGTAGTAAAATGTTGAACACATTTGGAATAAGCGAGCAAGTGTTCCACCAAAAACCAACCAACTAGAAGCTCCATAACGTATAAGCAAAAGGATCATATATGTCCCTAAGTAGGAATTCATTCTCTACTAATATAATCAAGGAGATTGATACAGTGTATTTTGGTGCAAAATCTTACTAGGATAACAAGCAAGGAAATTGATACCACAATAATTTGAGTTATGGGAATTAGAAAAAGTTGACAACTGCAAGGAAATAAAAGAAAACTAAGCTGCATCAACTAGTAAGAAACTGTGATCTTCAGTTTTTGGATGAATGCACATGTTTCAGTATTTTCTTTTGTAGTTTATTGTCCAACTTGAGCTTGTTTATTGGATTTTTTATTCTAATTTATATGGCAATAACCCAGTATAACTCTTGCATCAGTTTAACTGATGCCGTTGTAACTATGAATGCTTTCTTGTTTTCAATTTTCTTCTAATAAGCACTATGCAGTTCGAGGGAAGATAAAACAATTAACTAGTGTTTTACTGGAGGTTGAGCTCGTAACTTAAGCAACATTAGTCTGTTTCTGAACTGAATCTCCATCATAGAACAAATTTTCCGGTACTTAAAATGACTTTTTGAAGTCGGCAATCTCAAACTCAAGCAATTTTGAAGTCCCAACTAACTGAAATTAGAACCTGAACAGTATATTAATCTTTTTGCTGCAACAAATCTCAATATTAGTTTTTTTTTAATAATGCACTAATGCAGGGTTTTAGTAGGATCGATGGACATGGCTATACTCTTTAATAAGAGAGGTTCTTTTTGTGACCCAAATCATGTCCTCTATTTGCAAATAAGTATCCTAACCATGGTGCCAAGGCTCGCCTTATACATCTCCTCTTTGTTCTTGCTTTATAAAGCTGTCATAGAGGTATCAATAAGAGCTGGAAATTGCTTCATGGTTTTTCTCTTCCCTTAAATATAGGTAGCATAGCGGAACATAAATATTAGCAGATTTGTAGTATCACTTTTAAATGGATTCTGTGGACATTGGTTGTTTGTCAGCCCAAAATGTAATTATGCATGATAAATAGAATGTACCACTTATTTTTCAAGTTTTCCTGAAGAATATGTACACTTATAAGCTATTCCTCGGTAGATGAGGCACTGCAGAAACAACAACAATAACAATAAAGACGTAAATCCCAACTAATAATAAGGTACTGATGAAATCAATTTGTGGATGCAGGTTGATGCTGAGTGACCAGATGCAGTTTTTCATTAAATAATCACAGGTCACCTCTTCCTGGTATCCAACTCTTTTGCTGTTTCTTGCAGTTGTCATTGGTTTTCCTTAATATTCTGGTAAAAAATGATGCATACTTACTGTGTCATGAAACAGATAGTGGAGGTGTGAGCTGTTGCCAGTTGCTGTCTCTTCATAATATATCTGGGTTGATGGATGAACTCATTGATTTGGATGATCCTGCTGATAATATGCAGCAGGAGTGATGTATATTAGGAGAGTGAAATAGATCCAGATGCGAAAAGACATACTAGAGATATTACTTTTCAGACATCTCTCAATGCAATTCTAGCTATGTATCCACTATGAACTACAGAAGAATAGTGCAGCCACTGGAAGGTTTTTATTCATAAGTTTAGAGCTACAAATTGCAGAGTATTGTGGTGTTGGATGATTGTCACAATTGCTTATTAAGGTTTGGAGAGATTGTGCTTGAACGTAAGTGATAAAAGCAAAGCAGAGAAATCAATGTTGGAAGCTTCTTGTACACAACTATTCCTTGCAAAGGTTGTGCCAGTGTGAAGAGGTTTTGCGACTTGAGGAGTGGAAGGTTGTGCCATTGCCAGTCTAAAGAAACATTACTTTTCTTGTACTGAATCAAAATTCATGCAACTGAAAAAGAAGATACACGTATGCATGCACGCACGCACACACACACACACACACACTTGTTCACTGTGTTAATTTACTAGTTGAGAACTTGAAAAGAGTTTCAAGTGTTGCATTTGGGAGTAATCCCTGTGGCATATGAAGTGGTCTAAAAAAATCACAGAAGTCTCTCTCTCTCTCTCTCTCTCTCTCTCTCTCTCTCTCTCACACACACACACACACACACACACACACCCACACACACACATTTGAGTACTCCCTGTGGCTGCAGGTGTCCGGGCAACTGCTTGCAAGTGATGAATCATGAGTTGATGAACAACAAAGCAAATGTAGCAAAATTTCTGCTAGTGTTTCAGATGTTCGGAACAATTGGCTGTGTGCATGTGCCCGAGTTGCAGAGTTGAAATTTAGAGAGCATGACGGAAGTTCCTATTGAAGCTCAGTGGGGGGTTGTTTACCACCAATTATCCACAAAATACAACATAAAGCGATGAAGATAGGGAGAAGAAGAAACATATGAGAAAAGACGAGAGCAATTACACACATCTTCTGTAATGTGACAGCATAGTACCCAAACAAACCTATTCTAGGCAACACTGCAGTTCTCACTTGCCTCACTAACTTAAAACATGACTCTTCACTAACTTCAGTTCTCATCTTCCACCAGCTGCCTAAAATTGATGGGACTCGCAAATTGTTGCGAGCCATAGTAGATGGCTGATCCTGCAAGCTTGGATGTCGCGTGTGTTGGATGCAAGAGGTCCCAGAACAGGTAGTGGTGGCGCTCGGAGCAGTAGGTAGCATTAGGAGTGCATCCTGATTGGCCGTTGAACTTGCCGGCTCCACAGCATGCAGTCTTGATCTCCTTGTAACCTGCAGACACGGTGCTTGTTAAAAGCCCAAGCTTGTCATTTTGCTACAAAGAAAATTGTGGTTGTGTGCGTACCGAGAGCTTGTGGGTTTCTTATTATGCCGGAAACCACCTCATAAGAACTTCCAACCGAGTACTTCATCCCTTCCAACGTTGAGCTAAGATTGAGCATCAACGAATGCACAGCTTTGTTGAACCCCAGAGACAATTCGTTCAAGATGTCCAGGCAACCACCTGTAGGATTCAGGCTTCTTGGATACGGGCAGCACCCAATGGGAGGGACATCAACTATACCAAATTTCCTTGCTCCAAGAGTAAACAATGCCTGCCATGTTAATTTCAGGATCTCTAAATCAAGTAGAAAGGTGCAGTGAAGATGTTGTGATCCATGAAAATGAAATGCAGGGAAAGAGAAAGACAACCTTCAAGTGGTTCTCATATTGTGAGACAAGAGTAGCAACAAACTGATCCTTTTCAGTAGTGTTTGGAGAGTTATTTTTCGTAAAATAGGCAAATATATCATTGCCTCCACTGCTGATAAGGAAGATGGATTTTGAGAGCAAATGATAAGTAGGCTCAGTAGCAATTTGTGTCATAATATTCGATCGTAACGTGGAGAAATATTGAATCTGCTTTGTCATGGTAATGGTGCTCCCCTGGCACATTCATCAGAAACAGATCACTGGCTTTTGTATGAGAGTAATTTCTGGACAAAAGTAATCAAGTGTCATAATACAAGTCGAAAACCAATGGTTATGCTTACAGTCGAGTCGAGAATTCCTGATCCTCCGGAAGCAAAATTTACACCTTTGAGCCCTTTAAAGATTTGGTGATTGGTCTTGTTAGTGAGGGAAAGAAAAGATGGAGGGCTCCTCCTAAAACCCATATGGATGGCTGAACAGAAGATGGAATAAATTAGAGATCCAACAGATGCAAATGGAAAATATGGGCCAAAATAATATGCAAAACCATTAATGTATGTACTTGTCGGCCACGTAGGGCTGGATCACTTTGTATTGCACCAAATGGTTGATAGATCAACAAGCTATTCACATAACTAATCACATTATAGCTATTCACATTATGACTGTCAAATATAATGTTGCAAAAAAAAAAAACACACACACACACACACACGTAAACGTGTGTGAACATCTCTAATTCCATAATGGGAAAAGAAAAATAAAAAAAAATGTAATTTCAGTCCACTTGGCACATCAAAATCTTGTATTACTTTAAGGATTTGAGAAAGAAGATTTTACTGATTCTTTATCATATGCTTTCATATCCTTTACTTACATAATATGATTAGAAGTTTGATAACCTGAAGATTACAATAAAATTAGAAAAAGGATTCTGATTTGAGGCCTTGGAGAGAAGCCTATGTGGTTATAACTTCATCCAGCACCTGCTTCCACTTTCTTTATTTTCATTTATTTGATTAATTGAAAATTCAGCTTCCCACCCAGTGTTTATTGCTATTGAGTTCAAGGTGCTCTGATAATTCTGAGCTGCTATTTTTATTTTTCTTTCTGGCACAGGAAAAGATCCCCTGCCCTAAAATAACAAGAAACTTGAAGGCCCCTTAAGAATGCTGAAGTCTGAGAAAGGTATACTGACAAATCTCGAGAATATATTATGTAACATATAGTCATAAGAGTGACAACATTTCATAATAAATCAATCTTATTTCACAGAACCTAGAGAGTCTACCATGACACTAATATGAACATCTCTCTTTTGCTCCCTCAATGAGATGTACAACATAAATTCGATGAAATATGGACAAGTGGACACTGATCTTAAATTTTAGTTGATGCAATCGAACAAGAGAAACACGAAAGTTGATGCTAAGGTCATGCTTGAACTCATCTTTAATATTTTTACACCCAAACACCTTTCACATTGTCCACAATCTATAAGCTAAAGCTACTAAGAACCATTTTCCTTGCCGACTAAGTGTATGGAACCGATAGCCTTCACTGCCATTAAAACTAGAATTATTGAAGGTATAAAGCAGCATACTCACTCCTGCAAACAATGATTCTATGCCAGTAATAAGCTGATGGGCATCAACATATGATTTTTGCTGGATCTACCATTAGTATCACCCTCTCATAAATTCTGCATGATATCCTTTCTCTGGTATATAATACACTATAAGGCTGCTGCATTTTTCATGTCATAGTTGGTGAACATGCCAAAGGAAAGATGTCTTCATGAGGATGAGTGTACTGAAATGGTCACTGGCTGGTTTAAGAAAGTGAAAGACAAGGTCACACTGCCGCGTCATGATAAGGATTGAAACTAGCTTTGGTTTGATCTAAAAGTAGTTGATTTTTTTTCTTTTGAAATTTAAAATTGAGATTTGCTAATTGAGCTAATTATTTGTTTCATATAGTTACATTTTAAATTGTCTTGCCATTTTTTTCTCTCTCATAAAAAGAGGAGGATTTTCTAAAAACGACATTCCGGTTATCATCTACTTGTGTTAAATTATGCCGGTCTTTGATTTTTGGATCAAAGGCTCCTTTTGTCTATTAGTGTATAATATTTTTGATTTCATATGAAAAAAGCATTAAATATATGCCAACTCAAAAAACATTACATGAGGGTTAAAATTTCTAACCATTCTACATACTTCTCAACCACCGTATAGCAGAGTAAAAAAGAGTAGCAAGCCCAACAATGGAATATGCAACCCCTTTTGATAAGAAAAGAGGGGTCTTTCTGGTAAAGTTCAGAATGCTTTATGGACAATCCAGCTTGAGGATTAGCAAACATGTCAAATGCAAAGCAAAATCCTAATAACATGAAATAGATAAAATTTTCTGTAATGTTAAACCATTTCCCATCTCTATATCTTGAGGATCCTGTGAACATCTGGCTCTGGTTTCTGATTCTTGGAGTATGGCTAGTGCTCCTTTGAACTCTTTAATCAGCAAGCACCACTCCTTTTCACTTTAGACTTTAAACACCTTTTGACCACCTTTAATTTTTCACTTAGATCATCTTTAACTTCCATTCTAAAGCATTCAATTCCTTCTTTCACCTAAGACACCATCCACTCATGGACCTGTTCTTTTGTTTCGGGGAGATCATCTCATTACTACTGGTGAGCGACTAAAGGTTTTTAAGAGCATCACTTACCTAAGAAGTCAATACCATTGTATCCATTGCTGAACCTCCCTGTTGGCCTTGAGAAAGGGAAGTCGATGCCATTGGGGGGGAAGTTGGCCTTGGCGTTGCTCCTCTGCAAGTAGTTGTTGTTGCCCACGTCGGCCGTCGAGTCCCCGAAGACATAGATCGCCGGAACCTTGCCAGCTTCAGCCCCTCCAAGTGCAAGCACAGCAGCAGTGACCAACAGAGGGAGGTGGTGGCGATGATGAAGTGGGAGAGGAGGAACTCTCATGGTGGAAGCCATGGCTTCTTCCCAAGCTGAGCTGCCACTGATTAAAGTAGTGGCTCTTATATAGACTTTTTGGCTGGGCCATGAAGGACATGTGGATCCACTACTTTGAGCAAAGCAAAGCAATAGACTAAGCAAAGCTGAGAGAAAAGACGGTGGTGGCTGCAAAAGGAGTGTCGCTCAACAGTGGCAACCACCCTACCAGCACACTGTTGCCCAGGTTGGGGTGCATGCGTTCGTAGTTGCTTAAGCCATGCCATGGCTGCTCTAAACACCATGTGAGGAGGTTCTGCTTTGGTTGATTCAACCCCACCCTAAGGAACAAAGTAACGCCAGAGCTTCTTGAAGAAAGATGGCAGTCACAGCTTTAACAAAAAGGAGATAGCTTATCAGCAAATATGCTGTCTAAAATTTCATTTATTATAGAATAATTTGAAGAAAAATTACATCTTTTCTTTTTTTTTTAAAGCTTTTAAGAGCAATTAAGGACTGGCAGTGCAATGAACAAGTAGAGAGCATATCATCATGGCCAGCACATGGCTTTTGGAGATAACCAGAATCATATTTACTTTTGTTTGTGAAATGATCATTGGATGTAACGTCAAAGAGAACACATGGATTAATTATGGTTCCAATTCCAAAAATATATTAAAGCAAGAACAAAGCAATAAAACAATGAATTTTATTTGTTAGCTAAGATTAAATGACAGATACCAACTATTTCGTGAAGAAATACTGTCTAACTAACAGCTTACGTTCGACAATGTCAAAGAAAACAAAGAAAAGATGGAAGCATTGCTGTCTAAATAGTACCATCAGTAGTCGACAGTATCATTTTGAAGTTTACTGCTTAGCATTACTAACCCCAGTGGTAGTTTACTATTTAGCATTAGTATCACCATCTTCCAACATAAATATACTGTACTAACAACCAAAATTGATCATTCATCCTTTGTTTCCTGTTCCACTTCCGATGAGATGCTAAAACCCTGGATTTGGGCTCAGTGAGTGGAACTTGATTCAAACAAGTCACTCCGTTTTTTTACTTAGTAGCACAATCTTAAGTTGGAGGACTACATCCGATTGTTCCCCTATGTCTCTCGGCATTAACCCATTCCCTGCAGACAGCACCGACAGATCGAAAGGATCATCTGTATCCCACGATGCATCTGAACTCGAAACTATTATTGCCTGCATGTGTGGACAGCCTTTGAACCTCTCAACCAGGTTCTAGCTTGTCCAGAAACTGTTTTATTTAAGCTTCCAATTAAATAGCCTCCCTGAAGTAGGAGAGTTACACAAAAGACTGCAATGAAGTTTGCAGAGTCACTTCACCGATATGGTGTAAATTTATTGAGCAAGAGGTACTCGAAAGGGGAGAGTCATAGTTCACATTGAAGTGTTGTCAGTGGATTAAGTTTTCTTGACATGCATGACACACACAAGTTTGCAGGTTTCACTGCAATGTCAAAGATTCTGACATTGGTAACTGGAAGCTCATTCTCTGATTCCCAGAATCCTCGCTCTCCATGAATCACGACGCAATGCAAGGATCTCCAAAAAACAAAAAACAAAATAATTGGAAACATTCTATTAACATTGCAATAGGAAAAAGGAAGACAATATAATTAGCTCTAACCCCCTCCTCCGCCTGTACTCTCGAACACGTCTTTTGCTGTCGCCAGCTAAAACTTACTTGACAAGAGATCTCGGACTTAAATATTTATGGGAACTCATTATGACTGGGACATATTTATCGAGACCGAGGAAGTTAACAGCAAAGCAAAAAATAATATACAGGGATCAGTGTATCAGAAAAAGAAACATTTGAGCACTGAGATCATGTGCCATCCACTATACTTTGTTGACTTACTGTCATCTCGGTACTCCGAAGACAGTTGTAGAACCCATAGATCAGATCCTGTTTCAAGAGCATTGAAGACAAGAAGAAGAAGAAGGGATTTCTTTTTATTCCAAAAAATATGAAAGAAAATAGAAATTCCAACTGATAAATACACAGTCAATTTTGCCATATTCATTCTCGAATCTGTTTCACTACAGAGGCATAATGGAAACCTTAATTCAATTTAAGTATATTATATAGTGTTGATATCTAACAAATTTCCACTTGCTGCCATCAAAGAATCATAAGAGAGGTAAGAAGCTAATAAATTTCATTTTTTAATTCAACTAATTATTTAGATTTGTGAACTCATTCAAGATCTAATTTGGAAAACTTATATTTTATTTTATCTACTCAATTTCGATTGTATTGATCTAATTTACGCCGCATCGACGTGGGACTAAAGAAGGATCAATATATGCAAACAAGTAACATGGTGGGATACAAAATTGATTGTGTAATTCATCCTAATGCACAATCCAACGAATTTACTGTCTCATTAGATATGTATGTTATCAGAGGGCAGCATTTGCTACTAGAGTTGTATAAAAGAACAAATATCTAAATTATAAGGTATTGTAATAGTCAAATCTGAGTTTGCAAGATTCAAAGCTTCTTGTAACCTGTCATTAATGTCAGTTAAAAGTAAAATTAAGTTACACTTGCATTTAACCTAATATGTTTTTTGTTTTTAAATTGATATTAAAATCTTGAATTTTCAATGTCAGCAACAAAACCTGTAGGATTTGAGTATTTAATTTCTCGCTCTTTTGGGTGCTGACTAATATATAGTCTGGAATATCAAAGTCAATTCAGCCAAAAAGAAATGGAACGTGACTAACATACATCATCAATAACTTATCACTAATATTTTTTTTTTGTTGTTAAAGAACGGTGGAGGTAATTTGATCAATTTGTCATTTTCACAACTCAATCATTTTTCCTTCAAGTCTGATAAATTTTATTGCCAAACTAATAGTGCAAGATCTATCTTCATCTGACATGATAGGTTGTGGTTTATTTTGACAACATAATTTTTGCTATTATCCTTAATCTTGTTTTAACTCATTACTTGTTATTTCTACAGCATTTTACCTTAGTCTGATTGATTCAAGCATTTACCTCACTATCTTCTTCTTGTGGGAAGAAGACATCCCTTTAGGCAAATTAAGGTTCTTCACTTAACAAAGCCCTTGAACCTCCTAATTACTTGTGGGTTTTTATCTAATGGTACCTCCTAATCCTAATTAATTTTTATCTAGGGACACTTTTAAAAAAAAAAAAATTAATAAAGTCCTCGAACCAAATTATTTAAACCTATTGATGACGAGTTAGGTTAAGTTCGGTTAGGGCATCTCAAGCTGAGTTAGGTTGCTTTAGATTAGGTCGGATTGGGTCACAATGGGTCTGGTCTGTAAAATTAAATGGGCAAAGGGGTATTTGTTGCAGTTTACAATGTTTCAAGTGTAATCCTAGTATCTCAGGCAATAGCGAGGTCCTCTCTTTGGTGATTTGTACTCGGGTGGCGATGAGTTCTCCTTGACAATGAGAAGTACTAGGTGGGTTCCCTTCCTTGGCAGTGACGACTACATTTATGGTTACATCTTCTCGTCGATGACGAGTTCTCCTTGGTGGCATTGGTCTCCAATTTCCTTAGTCATTTTCTAGAGCTTCTATTTATCGATGGAGGTGACCTCTCCTTAGCGATTTATAGGTGAGTATGTTTAGGGCTAAATGCAGATTATTCATATAGTTAGCTACTACTTTTAGCATCTTGATTCTTACGCTTTAAAAAGTTATGTTAGGATCCCTATACTTATTAAAGTGAAACATTTAATCATGTTTCTCTTCACACCTTAAAAAGTTATATTAGGATCCCTATATTTATTAAAGTGAAATATTTAATCATGTTTCTCTTCACACCATCAACTTTGCTGACAGAAATATCATATGTGCTATCATGTGCGAAAATAATACTAAACTATGTTTAAAAAAGTAATTTCATAGTGCTATTCTCACCAATATTAATTTTTCTTTTTGTAACTTCTGTAAAAGCAATAATCAAGAAATCAACAGTTTTATGGCAATCGATAGATAAGGAGAAAACATGATCACAAGAGAGAGAGATCCTTTAGATAGATAAGGAGAAAACATGATCACAAGAGAGAGAGATCATTTCTATCGAGTGATTCATTTTTCAATAAAATCTTCAAAGATATAGAGAGAAAAGGTAGAGCAATTGAATAGCACTACCTCATTTCATTCCCAACAAAACCCCACTTTCTTTCCTAATTTTTCTCTTTAGATTATGTGAATAATATTATGAAATTTTCTATTTAACTTTATTTTAATACTATTTTTTTTGCACATGACAACACATTCGATATTTCCGTCAACATAGTCGAAAGCATAGAGAAAAATGAGGTTAAATATTTTACTTTAATAAATATAGGAATCTCAATATAACCTTTAAAAATGTAGAGAGTGAAATGTCAAAAGTAATTAATTACAAAGGATATTATGTAATTAGGCCTATGTTTAGCTAGGATTTTTATTTTTCAAGTAGGATCATCATGCTTAAGAACAATAGCATCTCATCCCTAAAATTTGCTCATACTTTGCGATTGATCAAAGGAGTAAACGTTGAAGCAATTAAATCTTCGGCTTGTTCACAATTAGAATAGAATCTTGACTGCATTATCCAAGTGGGAAAATATGTAGTGTTTCACCGATGAAAAGTTTTCTCTCCTACCATGCTCTAAAAGTGTTTCAATTCTTGCAATAAACCATGTAGTTTATTGCATGATGTGGATCATTTGATTATATATATATATATATATATATATATATATATATATATATATATATGTGTGTGTGTGTGCATTTTACCGGATCAAACAGTGGAGATATACTGACTAGTTTACCTAAAGTCATCTTCTTGGTTAGCTAATAATAGTTTTCTACTGCTTTGTTCCTTATTAAATTTGTAATACTTATTTAATTTTATATTATATTACAAAACTTCATGATTTTAATTCCCTATATTAGAAATGTTTTATTACCATTATCATATTAATAATATTTACTTTTGTTTATAAACAGAATGCGTTTGCATATATCCCTTGGATATATGTAAATAAAGAAATTATGATGGATAATATAATTGATTACTCAATAATTTACAGTAAGAATTATCATGTTATATGCAATAAATAAATAAAATTTTTTTCTAGATGTGAAACAGGCCCTCCTTCACCACCCCGTACTTCATCACCATCATCGTATATATCCCAGAGTATATTGTAAATAATTGCAGATACATCGATTATTTTAGTAGATGTTTTTCTAAACCAAGTGCCATGAGTAGATGTCACATGTTCTCTATTTCCCTTAGGTAGTGTTAATGTAAATATATTTAGGAAGACTCCATTTAATTATATAGGATATATTCCTAACATTTTGATCTGTCTATCTATCCTTTTTAATAATTATATGGAGGGCTACACTTTTATGTTCACTAGCCTCCTAGTTGACTTTAATCCCACCTATGTTGCTCTTATCTTGAGTGTAATTGAGGAGAAGTGGTTGATCTTCAAGTAATAACTTTGGCATTTATATATGAAAAATATTTTATAGATCAAGAATCAAATATATAAAATAAAAAAAATCTCATGTGTAGTCTTATTTTTAGTAATGATAGTGTCCACGTCACCAATTTCTTCTACAACAGACAAAGCATATGCAACCAAATTTGTATATCTTTGTGGTGGTCGAATATCTCTCCATGGTCTATCCTTGGCTATGGAATATTGCTCTTCATCTAGATCATCTTCGTTAGTAGACTCAGGACCATCTACTGGCATTCTTTGAGTAGAAGAGTTCGACTTAAAAGAATCTGAACTACTAATCTTAAGCTCCACCTGCTTTTGTGCACTATCATTTGTACAACTAGTAGATTCCTCTTTGGAAGATAAAATAGACAATTCATCAAAAGTAACATCTCTACTGATTATAAATTTTGAGGATTTAGGATCAGAACACCATAATCTATATCCTTTCACCCCAGAAGCATGCCCAAGGAAAATGTACTTTTTCGCTTGAGGCTCTAATTTACTTTTATTTATATGCATGTATGCTGGACACCTAAAAAATTTTAAATCGGAGTAATTAGTAGGAGCACCTGACCAAACTTCTTCTAGAGTTTTAAAGTTAAGTGCCACAGATGGAGCGCGGTTGACAACGTAACATGCCATATTAATTGCCTCTGCCCAAAAGTCCTTTGTCAACCCTGCATTTGAGATCATACACCTTGCTCTCTCCAAGAGTGTTCTGTTCATACGTTCGGCCACACCATTTTGTTGAGGCATCATCCTAATAGTACGATGCCGAACGATTCCTTTATTTTTGCAGAATTCATCAAAGTCACATTCACAAAATTCTATGCCATTATCTGTTCGAAGCCGCTTAATTTGTTTACCTGTTTGCTTCTCAATCAAAACCTTCCATTATTTAAAGGTTAGAAAAATATTATTTTTATGCTTTAAAAAAAAACCCAAACGTTCCTGGAATAATCATCAATGAAAGTCAACATATACCTGGCACCACCCTTAGATTGAACATGAGCTGGACCCCAAAGGTCTGAATGAATATAGTTATGAGTACCTTTCATTTTGTGAATTGCTGGAGAATTGAAGCTGATTCTTTTTTGCTTTCAAAAAATGTAGTGTTCACAAAAATCTAGTGGCCCAATACTCTGTCCGCAAAGAAGACCCATTTTGCTCAATATGCTCAAATCTTTTTCACTCATATGACCTAAACATATATGCCATAATTTGGTGATGTCAGAATCAGACAATGATGATGACGAGACTGCAACTGAGCCTGTGACAGTAGTTCCCTTCAAAATATACAAGCTACCAGACCTACAAGCTTTCATAACAACAAGGACACTTATAGAAACTTTCATAACTCCACCTTCAGCTGCGTATTTACACCCAAGAGCCTCCGGGGTGTCTAAAGAAATAAGATTCTTTTTTAAATCAGGAATATGTCTAACATTAGTGAGCATCCTCACAATACCATCATGCATTTTAATTCGAATTATTCCTCTACCAACAATATCACATAATGCATTATTGTCCATCAAAACAATTCCTCCATTACAAGATTCATATGTTGAAAATAAATCTCTATTGGGACACATGTGATAAGAACAACCCGAATCTAAAATCAATTCATTTTTAGACCTTGTCTTGTCATCAATAGTAAAGAAAATATTTTTAACATTCTCATCAGCTGCTACATTAGCTTCAGCGGACTCAGTAGTTTTCTCAACAATTTTTCCCTTTTGCTTTAATTTATTTTTTAATTTAAAATAATTAGCCTTAATGTGCCCCATTTTATGATAATATCTGTACTCCAAATTTCTATGTCTTGGTTTAGATCTACTATTGTCAAATTTTCTTTTATCCGTTCTACCCCTGACAATCAGACTTTCAGCCTGATTCTCTTTACTTTCCCCAGTGATATCCCTATCTATCTGCTCCTTAGATTTTAGTGCAGATTTAATTTTCTAATACGAAATTGTTTCTTTTCCATAAATCATAGTATCACGAAAATGTTTAAAAGATTGGGGAAGAGAACACAAAAGTAATAGGGCTTTATCCTCAACATCAATTTTTGCATCTATATTCTCTAAATCCATAACCAAAGAATCAAAGTATATATGTACCTTCAGTCATCCGAAGCATATACAAACTCTACTTCAAATAGAGACGATTCTCCACTATCCTCTTCATATGCAAGGCTTTAAGTTTATCCCACATGCTCTTAGCCGTAGTCTCCGTAGCTACCTCCCGTAAAACCTCGTTACAAAAATTTAGAATAATGCTTGATCGGGCCTTTTTATCTATACCTGCAAAATCTTCCTTTGATATACCATCTGGAATGTTCTTAGCTCCCTGTAGTGCCAAATCAACTCCGTCTTGAACCAAAATAGCCTCCATCTTGAGTTGCCACATGCCGAAGTTGACATTTCTATCGAATTTCTTGACAATAATCTTTGTTGCCAAAAGATCCTGAAACCAAGCTCTGATACCAGTTTGTTAGAGCTAGCCCTAGGAAATTTACCAAAGGGTAATTTTGACAACCCAACAAAGACAATAAAATAGAAAAATAAAAGAAGTGACAAGAACACCAGATTTACGTGGTTCGGTCAATTGACCTACATCCACGGACGAAAGAGAAGCAAATCACTACTATAAAAGAGGGACTATTAAATCACTACTATAAAAGAGGGACTATTATAAATGTCTTAGGAAGATGTTCCTAGGCCATAAAACACCTGAATCTATTAAACAAGAAAAATCTAAACTATAAGCCCAAACTATTTAATTGAGTGTGGACTTAAACCCTTAATTGAGTGTGAACTTAAACCCAAAGCAAACACTTAGGTTTTTCTTGTGGTGCCTCTGACTTCAAAGTCCAGACCCTTATTTATAGTTTAAACAGGAGATACCAAACTTAATTTTCCTAATGTGGGACTATGTGAGACTTGTCAAACTAACAATATATGATATTGAGCTTCCCACGAGACATGCGACTTCTTCTTATGGTTCTATCATGATTGATAGTCTCATCGTCATGACAACCTTTAACAACTTTAATGCCCTCTAAGAGTTTTGATATAGCTAATAATTCTGAGATGGAGATGGAAGAAGATAGATAGTCTTATTTTTACACGGTGTAGAAAAGTATCGTGCCTCTAAGAGACAAATATAGTACTGCATGGAAGACATTTAATTTTTGTTTTACTTCTGATTGTTGATGAGGCTTTGTTTTATTTGTATGCTGCCTTTATTTCATAAGCCCTGGTCTATTTCTTTTGGCCCCTATGCTTTAACGTAGTAGAACATATCAGTGCTACATTGTATTATCTTTTTATTGTTATATTTATAACGTTCTTGTCTTGTATAAAAAAAAAATTAAGATTAGGATTTTTAATTAACTCCCATGGGTCCCATCACTTAAGTTATGGGAGGGACCACTCAACGAATCTCTCTCTCACACCCATGTGGGGAGTTCCTCCACATGGGTATGGATATTTTCAAGATGTAATAACTTCTTCTATAGTATATCTTGAATATGATTATACTCGACACTGCTTGGATTTCAAAAGTTAAATTTTTACTCAGATCAATAACACTTTGACTATTGACTCAACTCTTATGGGTACTTTTTCACGCATAAAAGTTCTCTATAAACTTTTATTATAGTGTGGAAGATAAAGGAATACATTTTTTTAGTTTTGATTACTAAGACACTACCGTTCCCCCTCAACTAGATGTAAG
Source organism: Musa acuminata AAA Group (assembly GCF_036884655.1). Lineage (NCBI taxonomy): Eukaryota > Viridiplantae > Streptophyta > Magnoliopsida > Zingiberales > Musaceae > Musa > Musa acuminata. Next base: position 10,871,034 of record NC_088353.1, on the reverse strand, counting down.
TAGGCCTCACCCAATGATATCATTCTATTAGGACTCTAGTTAGGAGAGTTCTAATTGAGTTTTATTAAAATGATCATTCATGTAAAACATACTTAGCCAATCCCTATTAAATAGGTGAAGAGGTCGGCTAAGGTTAGGAGGTTGCTTCTTAGAGAAGAATTATGAGTTATAAAAGAATACGAGTCTTGAGTAAGAGTCATATTAGGAGTTAGGATTTAGAAGCCATATAAATAGTCATGTATTTATCCTCTTTTCTCAATGAATATATAAATCTTTTTATCAGCCTTTGAGTAGCAACCTGAAGGAAGGAACCCTATAGAGTTCTAAGGAGGTCGATCCCCTAAAGAGATCAACCCCAAGCTTAGAATCCGAAATGGTTCTAATACTTGGTATCAAAGCAGCATTCTTGGCATCTCGTTGCCCTTCCACAGCCATCTATCAACCCCCTATAGCCATCCAAAGTAATTCTCATAATTTCTTAAAAGATCATCGCTAAATTCCGCCGTTATCTCCACCACCGCAGATCATCCTTTGATCTCTCCGTGAATTGTAATAGGTTCTGGTTTCCAACCTTATTGCTGCTATAATTTAGTTATCCTTATTCAAAAAAAAAAAAAAAAACTGTTCCTATATTATTGCATAAACTTTTCATTGCAAAGTTTTCATCTCTATAATGAAAGATGCACCGTAGAATTCCAACCGTATAGCATAGTTTATTTGATCTTGCTATTACGTTTTTTCTATCCAAATCTCTACGAAATTTTTATGACAACTTTGTCACTTTTAATAGTAGAATTTTCTTTAGTTTCATCAAAAAATTCTTAATATAAACTACTGATCTTTTACATCTAACCAGTTACACTTTAGACGTAAAAATCTACTATAGTACCTTTCTGTGATCCTTAATTTTTCCGAACCTTCCACCACCCCATGCCATTAACCCATCAACAGAAAAAAGATAGGGATATTTTTGTTCTACACGCATATGCTATGGCTTCTCAAGATCTAATTGATGTCAAATTTGAAGCATTAGATTCTCAGATTAAATCGCAGCTTGAATCACGCTTGGAGGACAAATTACGCGCTTTGTTTACATAGTTCAGAATTGGACAACCGCCAAGTCCAACCAAATTTCAGTGAAGAGAGAGTTCAGAGAGGCCTCCAGAGAAGGAGGGATAGCCCTCAAACATGCTTCAGCCATGCATGAGGGTGGACTTCCCGCGTTGGGAAGAAGGAGACCCGGCGGGGTGGATTTCGCGCGTTGAATGTTACTTTCGTTACTACCGAACGTCGGATGATGCTACGGTGGAAATTATTGTTATATACCTTAAAGGGGATACTATTCAATAATACAATTGACTGGAATACAATCATGGGGCTTTGACATTGAATCAATTTAAGAATGCACTGCTAAATCGTTTCAGACCTAGGGAGTATGAAAATATCGATGGCCAACTCGCAAAGATTCGACAAACCTCTACGATTCAAGAGTACCAAACTATGTTTAAGAAGCTATCCTACCTTGCTTGTGATTGGACTAACCATTAATTGTTAGGAACATTCATCGAAGGACTCAAGCCAGAGATAAAAGGGGAGGTTAAGGCGCAATAGCCCTGTACCGTGACAGCTGTAATTTTTTTCACTCGAATACAAGAAGAACAGTTCAACCAAGATGATCGGAGGATGAGAACCTCTCCTAGGCCTATGGCATATAAACCTCCTTCTGCTCTCAACCATCCTTCACTACCAAAAAAATTGACAGGAGAAGATGTTGAATCTCGGATTTTGATGATGAAGTCAATTGTCATTTGTTATCTAATCTATGTGTTGAGATAAGTGTACAGGATTAACTACGATGAGAGTAAGACAAGCAGCAGGAGTTGCGCCGGAGTCAAGATCATGATCACGTTGGGAGTTCGAGAGTTCGACGGAAGTTCGGACGGTCGTCGGAGGTTCAGAGAGAACAGATCCGAGAAGTCTAGAAGCTTGCCAAGCGAAGCTCGTCGGAACTCGCCAAGTGGATCGTCGCAAAGTCCAGGAGTATGCCGGATGTCCGCAGAAGGATCACCGAAGGTTGTCGGTTGATCGTCGGAAGTTGGCCGGAAACTCGCCGGAAGAAGCGATTGACGCATCGGAGCAAAGCTGCAGAAGTTGTCTTAGAGATATTCGTAGTTAGCACGATGATTAAGCATGAAAATGGGAGGTGATCCCATTAGCTTAATCTTGGGGCAATTGGGTCCCTGAAAAGATTCAAAGTGGGTCGAATGGAGTGAGCCATTCGGACCCTGATTGCACCAGGAGGTGCAACCGCCCCAGCCAAGAGGTGCAACCGCCTGGGCTGTGGGGTTGAGAGGTGCAACCGCCCCAGCCAGGAGGTGCAACCGCCAGGGTTGCAAGGCTGGGAGGTGCAACCGCCAGGGTTGCAAGGCTGGGAGGTGCAACCGCTCCAGCCAAGAGGTTGCACCGCCAGAGCTCAAGTTCCGAGCTCTGCCAGGCGATGCAACCACCGAGCTCAGTCTTCGAGCTCTGGCAGAGTGGTGCATCAGCCTGAGCTCAGTCTCGAGCTTTGCCAGGTGATGCATTCACCAAGCTCAGTCTTCGAGCTCTGGCAGAATGGTGCATCAGCTTGAGCTCAGTTTGGAGCTCTGCCAAGTGATGCAACCACCAAGCTCAGATTTCGAGCTCTGCCAGGTGATGCAACCATCGAGCTCAGTCTTCGAGCTCTGGCAGAGAGAAGCAATCGGCAGAGCTCAGTCTTCGAGCTCTGCCAGGCGGTGCCACCTCTCCAGTCGAGAGGTGCAACCGCCTGATCCCAGAATTCTGGGATTTGATCGATTTGATCGTTTTGAGCTCGAATTTTGAATTGGGTTGGGGCCTATAAATACCCCACCCATTCAGCACTGAAAAGATACAGACCAATACCGAAATCTTGATCTTTTCTGTGATTCTAAGAGCTCAAAAGTGTTGTAAAGCCTTTAAGTCTCCTCCTTCTATTCTTCAAGTTTTCAATTGTAAAGTGAGGAGAGAAAGGTCTGTAAAGGTTGTCTCCTAAGCCTGTCAAAAGGAGAAGAAATTGTAAGAGGGAAGTTTGGCCTTCGCCCATTGAAGGAAGGCACCTAGTTGACGTCGGCAACCTCATCGGTGGAGGAAGCCAAAAGTGGAGTAGGTCAAGGCTGACCGAACCACTCTAAATCTCTGGTTTGCGTTTAATTTCGAGTACTTTATCATTACTGCAAACCTCCCTCATCACTACTCCTCTCTGCGCTTTCACGAACAAGTTCTAAGAGCTGTTCTTCCAAATCTGCATTCAGACGTAACTTCATATTTTCATACATTACAGCTTACGTTTACGTTTGATTCTGCAGAACTGTTTTCCGCGCTTTTACGAACGAGCTTCCTTGCAGTTTACGCTTACATTTTAATCCTATTAATAACTGCAATCTGTCCTCTACGATTTTAAGAACGAGTTTCAACATTTAGACGTAAAACTGCATTCAGACGTAAATCGGCTTTCCTCGCTCAATCATCAGATTTCAGTTCACGTTTACGTCTTGATTTCAACTGCATACTGCCTTCTGTGAGTATACAAACAAGTTTCAAAGTTTAGACGTAAATCTGCGTCTAGACGTAAAACTGCGTTTAGACGTAAATCTGCGTTTAGACGTAAAACTGTGTTTAGACGTAAATCTACGTTTAGACGTAAAACTGCGTTTAGACGTAAAACTACGTTTAGACGTAAAACTACGTTTAGACGTAAAACTGCGTTTAGACGTAAATCTGCGTTTAGACGTAAATCTGCATTTAGACGTAAATCTGAGTTTAAACGCAAAACTGCGCTTAGACGCAAAACTGCGCTTAAACGCAATCTGCACTTAGACGCAAACTGCACTTAGATACAAACTGAGAATTTGCTTTTGCATCACAATAGTTTTTGAACGAACGCAGCTTTTGGTTTTTAAATTATTATAAGATTTCCGCTGCACTAATTCACCCCCCCCCCCTCTTAGTGCTCTCGATCCTAACAATTGGTATCAGAGCAAGGTTAACTCTCTAAAGGATTAAAACCCAAGAGAGATGGCATACGCCGGAAACCAAGAGGGGCATTCGATTACACGTCCACCCATGTTCAGTGGAACAGACTACACTTACTGGAAGACCCGAATGAGGATCTTTCTTATTTCTATGGATTTTGAACTATGGAACCTTGTTGAAAATGGATTTTCAAAATCTTCTCTTCCAATGATCGATTGGAACGATTTGGAGAAGAAGGCTTTCGCTCTTAATGCAAAGGCTATGAATGCCTTATTTTGCGCACTAGATAAAAACGAATTTAATCGTGTTTCAACTTGCGAAACTGCTTTTGATATTTGGCACACACTTGAAGTGACCCACGAGGGCACAAGTAGAGTGAAAGAGTCAAAAATCAATTTGTTGCTACATTCTTTTGAACTTTTTCGAATGAAACCAAGTGAAACCATTGGCGACATGTTTACCCGTTTCACGGATGTCGTCAACGGTTTAAAAGGTCTCGGAAAGAGCTTTTCGGATTTTGAGCTTGTTAATAAGATACTAAGATCCCTTCCTAAGAGTTGGGATCCTAAAGTCACCGCCATTCAAGAGGCAAAAGATCTGCGAAATTTCCCTCTTGAAGAACTAATCGGGTCATTAATGACCTACGAAATGACATGCAAAGCTCATGAAGAGCAAGAAGACATCCTTCCAAAGAACAGGAAGGATATGGCACTAAAAACTTCTGAATGCCACTTGAGAGAAAACTCAAGTGATGAGGACTGTGATGATGACTTGGCACTTTTGACAAGAAAGTTTAAAAAATTCTTCAAAAGAAACAAGTTTAAAAACGATGTGAAAAATAAACTTGAACCTAAGAAGGACCAAGTAATCTGCTATGAATGTAAAAAGCCGGGACATTACAAAAGTGATTGTCCCCAAGTCAAGAAAAGAACAACAAAGAAGAAGGCGCTCCAAGCAACATGGGATGATTCGAGCGCATCTGAGGAAGAAGAATCCAACACCGAGCAAGTTGCTCATTACGCATTTATGGCCATCGAAGAGGAGATAACGGATTTATTAGATGCTGATTTATCTTTCGATGAATTATTAAATGCCTTCCATGATTTATTTGATGAATGCAAAGTTATAAATAGAAAATACAAGTTGCTAAAAAAGGTACATGATAATCTTACTTGTGAGTTTGATAAGTTAAAAGTCGAACATCATGATAATTTAAATTCATGTATCAAATGTCATGATTTAGAAACTTTACAAAAAGAAAACTTGCTACTTAAGGACACCTTGAAGAAATTCGAGGTTGGTAGCAAGTCATTAAACATGATCCTTACAAACAAGGGTCATGCTCCCAAAAGAAGTGGGATTGGATTTGTGAGGAGTCCTCACCGAAATCCAACTACCTTTGTAAGAGGCCCCATCTTACACGTTCAACACCAAACCAAGTGCAACTTTTGTTGCAAATCTGGACACAAGACACATTGTTGTCCATTCAAGAAAACAAGTCCAAACAAATTAGTTTGGGTTCCTAAAGGAACCATGATAAACTCTATGCAACATGATAGAAAATGTAGATCTATTTATGAAGCACCCAAAAGCAAATGGGTACCTAAACATCATCCTTTCTTGTAGAAAACTAAACAATCGCAAGCTAGGAGCAAGAAATGGTACCTTGATAGTGGATGCTCAAGGCATATGACCGGAGATCCATCTCAATTCTCTAAGCTCTCTAGCATAGACGAAGGATATGTCACCTTCGGAGACAACAACAAGGGTAAAATCATTGGCAAAGGAACCATAGGTAACAAATCCAACCTCTCTATTGAAGATGTTTTACTAGTTGATGGTTTAAAACATAACCTCTTGAGCATTAGTCAATTATGTGATAAAGGATATATTATAAGATTTGAATCTAATGCCTGCATCATTGAAAAACCACACAAAAATATATCTATGATTGCATTAAAACAAAACAACGTATACACTATTGACATCAATGACTTATGTGATGAAATGTGCTTTGCCGTTATGAATGAGGATGCTTGGCTATGGCATAGAAGATTAGGTCATGCTAGCATGAAACTAATCAATCAAGTATCATCTAGAGAACTTGTAAGAGGAATTCCTCATATCAAGTTCATCAAAGATAATGTATGTGATGCTTGCCAATTAGGTAAGCAAATAAGGGGTAGCTTCAAAGCTAAGAATCAAATAAGCACCTCTAGGCCCTTACAATTGATCCATATGGACTTGTTCGGACCAATATCTACATCGAGTCTAGGAGGTAGCAAATACGCCTTTGTCATTATTGATGACTACAGCAGATATACATGGACCTACTTCTTAAAACAAAAAAATGAATGCTTTAGACATTTTACCAAGTTTTGTAAACTTGTTCAAAATGAGAAGGAATCTATGATTTCGTCAATTAGAAGTGATCACGGTGGAGAATTTCAAAACCATGACTTCCAAGAATTCTGTGAACTCAACGGATACAACCATAACTTCTCTACTCCAAGAAATCCTCAACAAAATGGGGTAGTAGAAAGAAAAAATCGAAATTTGCAAGAAATGGCAAGAACCATGTTGAATGAACATAGCCTACCCAAATATTTTTGGGCCGAAGCTGTAAACACTGCATGTTATATTTTAAATAGAGTCCTAGTAAGACCCTTACTCTCCAAAACTCCTTATGAGTTATGGAATAACAAAAAACCCAATGTCTCATATTTTAAAGTCTTTGGGTGTAAGTGTTTTATCTTGAATGAAAAGGATAACTTAGGAAAATTCGATGCTAAGTCTGATGAAGGAATCTTTCTTGGTTATTCTTCGGTTTCTAAAGCTTTTCGCATCTTCAATAAAAGAACCTTAATTATTGAAGAATCCATCCATGTTGTTTTCAATGAGATTTCAGAAATTAAGAAAAATGATCTTGATGATGATGTTAATTTTGATTCCTTGAATTTAAACGAAACCCCGTCTCCAACTAGCAACTTGGTTGCATCCACTTCCAAAACATCCTTACCCAAGGATTGGAAGTATATAGATGCTCATCCTAAGGAGCTAATCCTAGGAGACACATCAAAGGGGGTTCAAACACGATCTTCTTTTAAAAACTTTTGTGCCAACGCCGCTTTTCTCTCCCAAATTGAACCCAAATGTGTTGATGAAGCCATGAAAGATGATTCATGGATCATCGCAATGCAAGATGAATTAAATCAATTTGAGAGAAATGAGGTGTGGACGCTTGTTCCTAGGCCAAATGACCATTTAGTAATTGGTACTAAATGGGTCTTTAGAAACAAGCAAGATGAAAATGGTATCGTGGTTAGAAACAAGGCTAGATTAGTGGCCAAAGGTTTCAACCAAGAAGAAGGTATCGATTACGAAGAAACCTTCGCACCTGTGGCTCGATTGGAAGCCATAAGGATGCTCCTTGCCTACGCTAGTTGCAATAATTTTAAGTTATTTCAAATGGATGTTAAAAGCGCTTTTCTAAATGGTTTCATTTCCGAAGAAGTTTATGTTGAACAACCTCCTGGATTTGAAAACAATGGCTACCCTAATCATGTGTTTAGATTAACTAAAGCTCTCTATGGTTTAAAACAAGCCCCAAGGGCTTGGTATGAGAGACTTAGCTCTTTTCTCATTAAAAATAATTTCATAAAAGGCAAGGTTGATACTACATTATTTATCAAGAATTTTGAAAATGATTTTCTCATTGTTCAGATTTATGTTGATGATATTATCTTTGGTTCTACAAATGAATCTCTTTGTGAATCCTTTTCGAAAACTATGAGTCATGAATTCGAAATGAGTCTAATGGGAGAATTAACATTCTTCTTAGGACTACAAATCAAACAACTAAGCAATGGCATCTTTATTAGTCAAACCAAATATGCTGTGAGTCTGCTAAAGAAGTTCAAAATGAATAATTCAAAAGCCATTGACACTCCTATGAGCACCTCCACTAAGTTAGAAATTGATGAAAATGGAGAAAGCTTCGATCAAAAAACCTATAGGGGTATGATAGGAAGTTTACTTTACCTCACTGCCACCAGACCAGACATCATGTTCAGTGTAGGACTTTGTGCTAGATTTCAATCAGACCCTAAGATATCTCATCTCAAAGCAGTCAAAAGAATACTCAGATATCTTAATGGAACTACCAATCTAGGATTATGGTACCCAAAATCAGAAAATTTTGAATTAACAGCTTATGTTGATGCGGACTTCGCTGGCTGTAAACTAGACAGAAAAAGCACATCAGGATCATGTCAATTTTTAGGACATGCCCTTGTATCCTGGTCATCTAAGAAACAAAACTCGGTTGCCCTATCAACAACCGAAGCTGAATACATTGCAGCAAGTGCATGCTGTGCACAAGTTGTATGGATGAAAAACACTTTAGAAGATTACAAAGTGAATCTTAAAGATATTCCCATTAAATGTGATAACACGAGTGCAATATGCTTAACTAAAAATCCTATACAACACTCAAGAACAAAACACATTGATATTAGACATCACTTTATACGAGATCATGTCACTAATCATGATGTAACCATAGAGTTTATTGATACCAAACATCAACTGGCTGATATCTTCACAAAACCCCTATGTGAAGAACAATTTGATTACATAAGAAGAGAATTAGGAATGTTGATGTGTCCGAATACTTAAACTAGTAAAAATTATTTTTCGGATGTTATTACTATTACATGCCTTGACAATGCTTGATCAAATAACATTTTGCAAATTATGTGACAAATATTTTTAACCAAATGCATGTAAGAAGTTCATTTTTCGGGTTGTATGCTAAAAATGGGATGTTCCCGTACACTCTTATGAAAACTCTTTGGAAAATGACTTTCCTCCGTCAAGCAAAAACAATAAAGTGATATTTGTGTCATGACTTCCTTTTTATGCTTGATAATGCTATCATGCTTTTTGTTGATGACAAAGGGGGAGAAAAATATGAATTGATAAACACTATGTCATAGCTGAACTGCCATAATCATATCTATGTCATAGTTGCAAATACTTGAGTGATGCTATAAAAAATGTTATGCCATCCTTGCATCACCAAGAGATATGTGAACATGTACTATAGTTTGCATCATGTCTTGATTTGATATTGTAAAGAAAATGCAAACTTACTAGAATATCTCAAATGTGAGCATCATGTAAAAAGTCCTTCGTTGCTTTATATGATTACATGATGAATGGTTACAAACACAATCATACAAACTTGATGATGTATGTCATGGCTTGACATAATTCTTGAAGAGATACATCATGATAGGCATCATGATGGGAGCATTGATAAGTTTAACTGATCTAACTTATCAATACGTCACTTGAATTCTTAGGTCTTGAATTCAAGGTTGACTTATCTCAACTATGGCATATAGATAGGGGGAGTTAAGGACAACTCCTTTATCAATTGATTGTCATCATCAAAAAGGGGGAGATTGTTGAATCTCGGATTTTGATGATGAAGTCAATTGTCATTTGTTATCTAATCTATGTGTTGAGATAAGTGTGCAGGATTAACTACGATGAGAGTAAGACAAGCAGCAGGAGTTGCGCCGGAGTCAAGATCATGATCACGTTGGGAGTTCGAGAGTTCGACGGAAGTTCGGACGGTCGTCGGAGGTTCAGAGAGAACAGATCCGAGAAGTCCAGAAGCTTGCCAAGCGAAGCTCGTCGGAACTCGCCAAGTGGATCGTCGCAAAGTCCAGGAGTATGCCGGATGTCCGCAGAAGGATCACCGAAGGTTGTCGGTTGATCGTCGGAAGTTGGCCGGAAACTCGCCGGAAGAAGCGATTGACGCATCGGAGCAAAGCTGCAGAAGTTGTCTTAGAGATATTCGTAGTTAGCACGATGATTAAGCATGAAAATGGGAGGTGATCCCATTAGCTTAATCTTGGGGCAATTGGGTCCCTGAAAAGATTCAAAGTGGGTCGAATGGAGTGAGCCATTCGGACCCTGATTGCACCAGGAGGTGCAACCGCCCCAGCCAAGAGGTGCAACCGCCTAGGCTGTGGGGTTGAGAGGTGCAACCGCCCCAGCCAGGAGGTGCAACCGCCAGGGTTGCAAGGCTGGGAGGTGCAACCGCCCCAGCCAGGAGGTGCAACCGCCAGGGTTGCAAGGCTGGGAGGTGCAACCGCTCCAGCCAAGAGGTTGCACCGCCAGAGCTCAAGTTCCGAGCTCTGCCAGGCGATGCAACCACCGAGCTCAGTCTTCGAGCTCTGGCAGAGTGGTGCATCAGCCTGAGCTCAGTCTCGAGCTTTGCCAGGTGATGCATTCACCAAGCTCAGTCTTCGAGCTCTGGCAGAATGGTGCATCAGCTTGAGCTCAGTTTGGAGCTCTGCCAAGTGATGCAACCACCAAGCTCAGATTTCGAGCTCTGCCAGGTGATGCAACCATCGAGCTCAGTCTTCGAGCTCTGGCAGAGAGAAGCAATCGGCAGAGCTCAGTCTTCGAGCTCTGCCAGGCGGTGCCACCTCTCCAGTCGAGAGGTGCAACCGCCTGATCCCAGAATTCTAGGATTTGATCGATTTGATCGTTTTGAGCTCGAATTTTGAATTGGGTTGGGGCCTATAAATACCCCACCCATTCAGCACTGAAAAGATACAGACCAATACCGAAATCTTGATCTTTTCTGTGATTCTAAGAGCTCAAAAGTGTTGTAAAGCCTTTAAGTCTCCTCCTTCTATTCTTCAAGTTTTCAATTGTAAAGTGAGGAGAGAAAGGTCTGTAAAGGTTGTCTCCTAAGCCTGTCAAAAGGAGAAGAAATTGTAAGAGGGAAGTTTGGCCTTCGCCCATTGAAGGAAGGCACCTAGTTGACGTCGGCAACCTCATCGGTGGAGGAAGCCAAAAGTGGAGTAGGTCAAGGCTGACCGAACCACTCTAAATCTCTGGTTTGCATTTAATTTCGAGTACTTTATCATTACTGCAAACCTCCCTCATCACTACTCCTCTCTGCGCTTTCACGAACAAGTTCTAAGAGCTGTTCTTCCAAATCTGCATTCAGACGTAACTTCATATTTTCATACATTACAGCTTACGTTTACGTTTGATTCTGCAGAACTGTTTTCCGCGCTTTTACGAACGAGCTTCCTTGCAGTTTACGCTTACATTTTAATCCTATTAATAACTGCAATCTGTCCTCTACGATTTTAAGAACGAGTTTCAACATTTAGACGTAAAACTGCATTCAGACGTAAATCGGCTTTCCTCGCTCAATCATCAGATTTCAGTTCACGTTTACGTCTTGATTTCAACTGCATACTGCCTTCTGTGAGTATACAAACGAGTTTCAAAGTTTAGACGTAAATCTGCGTCTAGACGTAAAACTGCGTTTAGACCTAAATCTGCGTTTAGACGTAAAACTGCGTTTGGACGTAAATCTACGTTTAGACGTAAAACTGCGTTTAGACGTAAAACTACGTTTAGACGTAAAACTACGTTTAGACGTAAATCTGCGTTTAGACGTAAATCTGCATTTAGACGTAAATCTGAGTTTAAACGCAAAACTGCGCTTAGACGCAAAACTGCGCTTAAACGCAATCTGCACTTAGACGCAAACTGCACTTAGATACAAACTGAGAATTTGCTTTTGCATCACAATAGTTTTTGAACGAACGCAGCTTTTGGTTTTTAAATTATTATAAGATTTCCGCTGCACTAATTCACCCCCCCCCCCTCTTAGTGCTCTCGATCCTAACAGAAGAATCACGTGACTGATCAATAAAGGGTCTTTGTTGGCATTGCGACGAGCCATAGAACTATGATCATCGCTGCAAAAGGGGCCACCTTCTACTAGTTGAATCTCTTGAAGGCATGGAGGAGGAGGTCCAGGAGCATGAGGAAGAGGTCACGGATGAAGAACAACAGCCAGTTGATATTACAATGTATGACCTTGCCGGTTACGCGAACCTATAAATGATAAAAGTGGGAGGACTTCTGAAGCAAAAACCTATCACCATTCTTATTGACACCAGGAGCACTAATAATTTTATGAATAGCAAGGTTGCTGTCCGGATGGCCTTACCTATCGAGAATTGTAGTAGGTTTGACGTTAAGGTCACCAATGAATGAATTTTGAAGTGTGATCATAGGTGCCCGTGGGTGAAACTATTACTATAGGACCAAGAGATAATTATATATTTCTTCCTCCTCCCTCTTGATGATTATGAGGTCATGCTCAACATAGAATAGCCGAAGACATTAGGTAATGTTTCTTAAAATTTTATGAAACTAATTATGAAATTTTACAATAAGGGGAAATAAGTGATACTGCATGGGAAATGTGGGGGTGACGTAATGCAATTTGCACATAACGAATAGAGAAGGTTTTGCACAATGCATGCAGCAGCTTTTTGGTTTAACTTGAGCAGCAAACTAAGGGAGAGCTAATAGAATTTGAAGATCCAAACCTACTTCCTTTGCTTGCTGAATTTTTAGATATATTTGACGAACCGCGCAACCTATCTCCTACCCGTCGGCATGATCATTGTATACCGATTCTTCTAGGTAAACCTCCAGCAAATACTCGGTCATATTAGTATCAACATCTCTAAAAGGATATAATAGAAATGATTATAAAAGAGATGCTCAAAACATAATTTATTTGACCAAGTTGTAGCCCCTACTCTTCATCGGTGCTCCTCGTACAAAAGAAGGACGAAACATGGCAAATATGCATTGATTACCGAGCTCTCAACGACATAATCATCAAGGAAAAATATCCTATTCTAGTAGTAGATGAATTGCTTAATGAATTAAAGGGAGCACAAGTCTTTACAAAGCTAGACCTTCAATCCGGATATCATTAAATATGAGTGTGCAAAGAAGACATATCGAAAACCGCCTTTCGAACACATAACGACCACTACGAATTTTTGGTAATGCCCTTTGGTCTCACCAATGCTCCCTCCACCTTCTAGAGTCTTATGAATGATATTTTTCAGAATTATCTTTGTAAGTTTGTGCTGGTTTTCTTCGATGATATCTTTATTTACAACCCTTCTCTTGAAAGTTATTTTCAGCACTTACGACTTGTTTTGACGATTTTGTGAGAATATGTTCTTTTTGTCAAAAAAATCAAAGTACAACTTTCTTCAACAAAAGGTAAAATATCTTGAGTATATCATATCAAAGAAAGGTGTGGTGATAGACCCTTCCAAAATTGAAGTAATGCAGAACTGGCTGACCCCGAGGGACATAAAATTGCTACGCGACTTTCTTGGTTTAACAAGCTACTACCGCAAGTTCATGAAAAACTATAAGATCAATACACCCCTTACTTCCTTACTAAAAAAGATGCTTTCTAATGGTTGGACAAAGTGATCACCACCTTCAACAAACTTAAAGTAGCAATGACAATAACTCTTGTACTAGCGCTACCCAACTTTGGCAAGACTTTCGTTATTTAAACCTATGCCTCCGAAGTCAGAATTGGTACTATACTAATGCAAGATAGCTACCCCCTCGCTTATACTAGTAAGGCATTATCTTCTTCCCATCTCAAGATGACTATTTACGGCAAGGAGATGCTTGTGATTGTGCATGTAGTGGCCAAATGGAGACCGTACTTGATTGGGCGACACTTTCAAATCAAGACCGACCATAAAAGCCTAAAATATTTCTTAAAGCAGAATATATCTTCCCTAGAGCAGCAAAAATGGGTAACAAAGCTTCTTAGATATAATTATGAAATAACTTACAAAAAGAAGAAAGAGAATGTTGTTGCAGATGTACTTTCATGGCTACCCGAGCAAACTGAATTTTTGATCGTTTCACTTTCGATCAACGACTTCCTTGAGGATATTAAGAGAGAATGGTAGGAAGATCCAAAGACCAGTAAGATCATAGAAAAATTAAAGGAAGCACCAAACTTTGTGGCTCATTACAATTGGGACTCAAAAGAATTACGCTATAAGAGACGCATTGTGCTTGTGCCAAATTCTACTTGCAAAAACACCATCCTTTAAGAGATGCATTCCACACCTATGGCTAGGCACTCTGGGTTCCTTAGAACCTATAAGAGAATTAAGCAAAATTTTTGTTGGGTAGGGATGAAAAATATTATTGCTAAATTTATGGCACAATGTGATGTATGTCAACGACACAAAGGAAAAATAGTGGCAAGTCCCGTAAAGTTGTAACCTTTACCCGTCCCGAACTCAATATAGATTGATATATCAATGGACTTCATCGAAGGGCTTCTCTCATCACAAGAAAATGGTACAATTTTTATCGTGGTTGATCGCCTTACAAAGTATGCTCACTTTTGCGCTGTTCGTAATCCCTACACTACTTCTAGTATTGCTCGAACCTTTATGGAGAATATTGTAAAATTGCATAGGATGCTAAGATCTATTATAAGTGATCATGATAGGGTCTTCATGAGCAAATTTTGGACAGAGTTATTCCAAATACAAGGCACTAAATTAAAAATAAGTACAACATATCACCCACAAACCGACAGCCAAACTGAAGTGATGAATAGGTGCTTGGAGATATACCTCAGATGCTTTACTAGTGGCCGACCAAAAGAGTAGACAAAGTGGTTTCCCTAGGCCGAGTGGTGGTATAATACAACTTATTAGTCATCCACAAAATGTACTCCCTATGAGGCTATGTATGACTGACCTCCCCCTATGATCCCAAAATATGTGTTGGCACCTCTAAAATAGAACAAGTAGACAAGGTACTATAGGACAGAGACAAAATGCTGAAGTTGCTAAAAGATAATCTCACTGCGAGTAAGGATGAAACAACAATATGATCAACACAAAGGAGAAAGAGAATTTTTAGTAGGAGATTGGGTCTTCCTATGGCTCCAGCTATACAAGCAAAGATCAATCCAAACCAAAGCATCTATGAAGCTTTCACCTCGGTTCTATGGACCCTATAAAATTTTGGAGCGCATCAGAGTAGTAGCATACATATTGGATTTACCCGCTAGCTCCCAAATCCATCTAGTCTTCCATGTATCGTGTTTAAAGCTCAAGTTGGGACAAAACGAGATAGCCCAAAGCTATCTACCAAATATGACTACCCAAGGAGAACTCCAGACCTAGCCGAGTGCCATTATTGATCGACGGATCATGACTCGACAACAACGACCCATTATTGAAGTACTAATATAGTGAGCACATTAATTCATCAATTGATTTTATCATCAAAATTCGAGATTCAATAATCTCTCCCTTTTTGATGATGACAATCAATTAATGATGGAGTTAACCTTAACTCCCCCTATCTATATGTTATATTGAGATAAGTTAAACTTGTATTCAAAAGAAATCATAACCTTTGAATTCAAATAAAACAATATCATATCAAAATTTTATACATTGTGCATTATTATAGTTTCAAATTATCAAAATGTAGCATACATAATTTTAAAGCATTACAACTCTTCGTTACTTCATGTATGATACCAAAAATAAATCAATATCACTTTGGGCATAACATACATGATACTAAAACATTCATGATACTAAAATTAATATCATCTTGGGAATAACATATATGATACTAAAACATTAAAATTTTAACCATTTATCACATGATATCAAAATTAATATTTTTTTAGGCATGATATCATTCATCATTTCAAACATTCATCATTTCTCCCCCTTTATCATCAACAAAAAGGAGAAATGATCAACAAATATTTGGACCATGTAAGTTTTATATCGCTTTAGAACATGCAAGCTAGCAAGTTTTTGAGATTAAAATGATTGCTTTTTAAGATGTGTCAGATAGTAACTTTGCTTCTTGAATTGAACAAGCTAGCACTTCTCTTTAGATGTGCAAGCACTTTTGGTTATGAGATGTGCAAGGTAGCTTTTTTTCATTTCTTGAGATGCTAGCAAGTTTCTTTCTCCCCTTTGTTATAAAAAAAGTAAGAAGAAGAAGAAGGGAGGAACTCACTCATCACATTAAGTCATAAGCACCGAAAGTCCATGAATCAAAGTTCTACTTTCGTAAATAGAAAGAGGAAGGATTCATATGGAAATGATCATTACATAAAAGATCAAGTATACCAAAAGTCCATGAATAAATTTTCTACTTTCATAAATAGAAAGAGAAAAGATTCATATGGAAGTGATCATCACATAAAAGATCAATTATGCCAAAAATCCATGAATCAAATATCTTCTTTTGTGAATTACAAGAAGAAGGAATAAAGGAAACGATCTCAATTTAAAAGAAAACTCAATTTAAAAAAGAGAAATCCAAAAAATGTATAAGAAGAACTCATGCATTAGGAAGATTTAACATGCCTAATTCTCTTCTAATAAAATTAAATTATTCCTCATTAAATGGTTTTATAAAAATATAAGCTAATTGATGTTTTGTATCAATAAATTTTAAAGATATATCATGGTTATTAACATGATCTCTAATAAAATGATGCCTAATATCAATATGTTTGGTTCTAGAGTGTTGAATGAGATTTTTTATTTAACATATTATACTAGTATTATCGTATTTTATAGGGATGTTTTTCAAGTGAATTTCATAATCTTCTAAAGTATTTTTCATCCATATAACTTGTACACAACATGCACCTGTTGCTATATACTCAACTTTGACTATAGATAATACAACTAAGTTTTGTTTCTTAGAAGACCAAGAGACAAGTCCATGACCTAAGAGTTGAAATGTTCTTGATGTACTTTTTTTTATAGAACCCTTGCGGATTCTAAGCTTGGGATTGATCTCTTTAGGGGATCAACCTCCTTCGAACTCTATAGGAGTTCCTTCCTTCAGGTTGCTGCTCAAAGGCTGTAAAAAGATTCATCTATTTGTTCCTAAAAGAGGATGAATACTTGAATATTTATAGGGCTTCTAAACGCCAACTCCTAATAAGACTCCTACTCAAGACTCCTACTTCTAACCAACTCCTAATGCTTCTCTGAGAAACAACCTCCTAACTAATCATAACCTTAGCCAGCCTCTTCACCTCTTTAATAGGGGTCAGCTATGTAGGTTTTACATGAATGCTCATTTCAATAAAACTCAATTAGGACTCTCCTAGCTAGAGTCCTAATAGACCCGCTCTCTTCAAATCAGCCTTGTCCTCGAGGCTGATGTTCTATGAATTCTGAGAATTTGATCTTTAAGTCATCATAGTTCTCCCAAGTGGCATCTTCTGCTAGTAAGTTCGCCCATTGTATTAGCACTTCAGTAGTGGGTCGTCGTCGTCGAGTCACGATTCATCGATCAATAATGGTACTCGGTTGGGTCTAGAGTTCTCCTTGGGTAGTCATATTTGCTAGATGGCTTTGGGTTATCACGTTTTGTCCCAACTTGAGCGTTAAACATGACACATGGAAGATTGGATAGATTTGGGAGCTGGCAAGTGAGTCCAATCTGTATGCTACCGCTCCGATACGCTCCAAAATTTGGTAGGGTCCATAAAACCAAGGTGAAAGTTTCATAGATGCTCTGGTTTGGATTGATGTTTGCTTATATGGTTAGAGCCGTAGGAAGACCCAATCTCCTACTGAAAATTCTCTTTTGCCTTTGTGTTGATCATATTGTTGTTTCATCCTTGTTTGAGTTGCAGTGAGATTATCTTTTAGCAACTTCAACATTTTGTCTCTATCTTGTAGTTCTTTATCTACTTGTTCTACTTTAGAGGTGCCCAACACATATTTTGGGATCATAGGGGGAGGTTGGCCATACATATCCTCATAGGGAGTATATTTTATAGATAAATGATAAGTTGTATTATACTACCACTCGGCCCAGGGAAGCCACTTAGTCCACTCTTTTGGCTAGTCACTAGTGAAACATTTGAGGTATGTCTCCAAGCACCTGTTCACCACTTTAGTCTAGCCATCGGTTTATGGGTGATACGTCGTACTCATTTTCAATTTAGTGTCCTGTATCTGGAATAACTCTATCCAAAATATGCTTTTGAAGACCCTATTATGCTCACTTATAATAGATCTCAGCATCCTATGTAATTTTACAAAATTCTCCATAAAGATTTGAGCAATACTAAAAGTAGTGTAGGGATTACGAACAACACAAAAGTGAGCATACTTTGTAAGGCGATCAACCACGATAAGAATTGTACCTTTTCCTTGTGATGAGGGGAGCCCTTCAATGAAGTCCATTGATATATTAGTCTATATTGAGTCCGGGATAGGTAGAGGTTGTAGCTTTCTAGGACTTGTCATTGTCTCGCCTTTATGTCGTTGATATATATCACATTGTGTCAAAAATTTAGCAATAATATTTTTCATCCCTACCTAATAAAAATTTTGCTTAATTATCTTATAGGTTCTAAGGTACCTGGAGTGCCTAGCCATAGGTGTGGAATGCATCTCTTGAAGGATGGTCTTTATGCAAGTAGAATTTGGCACAAGCACAGTGCGTCCCTTATAGCGTAATTCTTTTGAGTCCCAACTGTAATGAGTCATGGAGCTTGGTGCTTCTTCCAAATTTTTTATAATCTTACTAGTCCCCAGATCTTCTTGTTATTCCCTCTTAATATCCTCAAGGAAGTCGCTGGTCGAAAGTGAAATGGCCGAAAATTCAGCTTGCTCGGGTAGCCGCAAAAGCGCATTTGTAACAACATTCTCTTTCTCCTTTCCGTAAGTTATTTCATAATCATATCTAAGAAGCTTTATTACCCATTTTTGCTACTCAGGGGAAGTTATTTTCTACCCCAAGAAATATTTTAGGCTTTTATGGTCGGTCTTGATTTGAAAGCGTCGCCTAATCTAGTACGATCTTCATTTGGTCATCGCATGCACAATCGTGAGCATCTCCTTGTCGTAAATAGTCATCTTGAGATGGGAAGGAGATAATGCCTTACTAGTATAAGTGAGGGGACAGCTATTTTGCATTAGTACAGCACTAATTCCGACTTCAAAGGCATCAACTTCAATAACAAAAGTCTTGCCGAAGTTGGATAGCTAGTATGGGCGTTGTCGTCATTACGACTTTATGTCCGTCGAAGGCGGTGGTGGCTTTGTTCAACCATTGGAAAGCATATTTTTTTAGCAAAGAAATAAGGGGTGCACTGATCTTTCCATAGTTTTTCATGAACTTACGGTAGTAGCCTGTTAAACTGAGAAAACTGCGTAGCGATTTTATGTTCCTTAGGGTCGGCCAGTTCTATAATGCTTCAATTTTGGAAGGGTCCACCACAACACCTTCCTCTGATATGATATATCCAAGATATTCCACCTTCTGTAGAAGAAAGCTGCACTTCGATTTTTTTGACAAAAAGAACATGTTCTCGCAAAATCATCAAAACAAATCGTAAGTGCTGAAAATGACTTTCAAGAGAAGGGCCGTAAATAAGGATATCGTCGAAGAAAATCAGCACAAACTTACAAAGATAATTTTAGAAAATATCATTCATAAGGCTTGGAAGGTGGAGAGAGCATTGGTGAGATGAAAGGGCATTACCAAAAATTTATAGTGGCCATTGTGTGTTCGAAAGGTGATTTTTGGTATGTCTTCTTCGTACACTCGTATTTGATAATACCAGGATTAAAGGTCCAGCTTTGTGAAGATGCATGCTCCCCTTAATTCATCAATCAATTCATCTACTACTGGAATAGGATATTTTTCCATAACGATTATGCCATTGAGAGCTTGGTAATTAACGCACATTCGTCATGTTCCGTCCTTCTTCCGTACGAGGAGTACCGGTAAAGAGTAAGGGCTGCAACATAACTGAATAACTCCTGTTTCGAGTATCTCTTTTACAATCCTTTTTATTTCATCGTTCTGGAGATGTGGATACCGATATGGCCGAGTATTTGCTGGAGCTTTGCCGAGAAGAATCGATATACAATGATTGGAATATATATATATATATACATATACATACATATATATATATATATGTATATATATGTATGTATATATATATATGTATACATATATACATATGTATGTATATATACATATATATGTATATATACATACATATGTATATATGTATACATGTATACATGTATACATGTATACATGTATACATGTATACATGTATACATGTATACATATACATGTATACATGTATACATGTATACATGTATACATAGATATATATATGTATACATGTATACATGTATACATATATATATATATGTATATATATATATATATATATATATATATATATATATATATATATACACATATTTATATACATACATGTTAGGATCAAGAGCACTACGAGGGGGGGGGGGTGGGGGTGAATTAGTGTAGCGAAAAACTTTCGACGATTAAAACTGCGTTCGTATGATAAGAGCGATTTTGGTAGAAAAGCCGATTCGAAAATCACTTTAACTTGTGATCAAGCAAGATGCAGTTAAAGCAAGTCTATGAAGGCAGTTTGCAGTTATGATAGAAATTAGAATGTAAGCGTAAACTGAAATATGATGTTCGTACGATAAAACTGATTTACGTCTAAACGTCGATTCGGAAAATACTGAACTTTGAAACACGATCGTAAATGCGCAGAAGGTAGTAAGCTATTGATCTCCGAATGTGACATATCCTTCATCTATGCTAATAAGCTTAGAGAATTAAGATGGATCTTCGGTCATATGCCTTGAGCATCCACTATCAATGTACTATCTCTTACTTCTAGCTTATGATGGTATATTTTTCTAAAAAAATGATGATTTTTAGGTACCCATTTGACCTTGGGTGCTTCAAAAATAGATCTACATAGCTTATCATATTGCATTGAGTCATTTGAGATTTTTTTAGGAACTCAAATCAATTTATGTGGACTACATTTCTTGAATAGACAATGATAAGCTACATGCACAAATTTGTAACAAAAGTTGCATTTGTTTCAAGGCGAAACATGTAGAGCAGGGCATTTAAAAAAGGTGGTTGGATTTTGGTGAGAGCTACTCACAAATCTGATTCCGCCTTTTCTATGAACATAACCCTTGTTGCCAAGGATCATATTCAAGGATTTGCTACCAACCTCAAAATTTTTTAAGGTTTCTTTGAGTAACAAGTTTTCCTTTCTAAGTATTTCTAGTTCATCACATTTCGTACATAGAGCTAAACTATCATGATGCTCAACTTTTAAACTATTGAAATCACTAACAAGTGAAATATGCTCTTTTTTTAATAATTTATATTTTTTACTAATTAATTTATATTCATCAAATAAATCATAAAAAGTATTTAATAGTTCATCAAAGGATAAATTTGCATCAAATGAACTACTCACCTCATCTTCGATAGTCATTAGCGTATAGTGAGCAACTTGCTCGATATTGGTTGGCCCGTCTTTTTCTGATGCACTTGAGTTATCCCATGTTGCTTTGAGAATCTTCTTCTTTGGTTGCCTCTTCTTGGCTAGGGAATATTCGCTCTTGTAATGTCTCGGCTTCTTGTATTCATATCATACTACTTGATCTTTCTTGGGTTCAAATTTATTTTTAGTATCATTTTTAAATTTATTCTTTTTTATGAATTTTTTGAATTTCCTTGTTAAGAGTGCCAAATCTTCATCAAGGTCCTCATCACTTGAGTTTTCTTTTAAGTGGTCTTCTTGGGTTCTTAGTGCCATATCCTTCCTATTTTTTGGAAAGGTGTCCTCAAGCTCTTCATGAGCTTTACATGTCATCTCATAGGTCATTAGTGACCCAATTAGTTCTTCGAGAGAAAAATTATTTAAATTTTTGGCCTCTTAAATGGCCGTGACTTTAGGGTCCCAACTCTTTGGAAGGGATCTTAAAATTTTATTAACAAATTCAAAATCTGAGAAACCATTACCAAGTCCTTTTAGACCATTGATGACATCCGTAAATTGGGTGTACATGTCTCCAATGGTCTCACTCGGTTTCATCCGAAATAACTCGTAAGTGTGCACCAAAAGATTAATTTTTGACTCCTTTCGTAAGTGTGCACCAAAAGATTAATTTTTGACTCATTCATTCTGCTAATGCCTTCTGAGTCACTTCGAGTATATGCCAACTTTCAAAAGCTGTTTCACAAATCGACACTCGATTAAACTCATTTTTATCTAATGCATAAAACAAGGCATTTATAGCCTTGGTATTTAAATTGAAAGTCTTCTTTTCTAACTTATTCTAATCGTTTAATGGAAGAGAAGACTTTTGTAAACTATTTTTGACAACGTTCTATAGCTCAAAATCTATTAAAATTAGGAAGATCCTCATTCTAGTCTTCCAATATGTGTAATTCATCCTATTAAACATGGGCGGATGTATAATTGAATGACCCTCTTAGTTGCCGGCAATTGTTATCTCTCTTAGGTTTCAAACCAAATGAGAGTGAACCTGGCGCTGATATCAATTGTTAGGATCAAGAGCGGCACTAAGTAGGTGGGTGAATTAGTGCAACAGAAAACTTTTTTTATTTCAGAAAAATGTTCGTGTCGATTAAAACTGATTCCGACGAAAATTGTTTCAATTCAATCCGTTTCGGAGAGAGTATGAACTTGAAAACTTTCGTAAAACTACAAGAGAGGATTAAGGAGATTTGCAATAATATAAATTGCACAAATAAAAAGCAAACCAGAATTTATAGTGGTTCGGTCAATGTGACCTACATCCACTTTCGGATTCCTCCTCCGATGAGGTCTTCGATATCCACTAAAGGCTTTCCTTCAATAGACAAAGGCCAACCACCTTTTACAGCTCTTTTTTCTTTTGCTGGGTTTAGGAGATAACTCTTATAAGTCTCACTCACTCTTTCTTGGATGATTACAAGGCTAAGAGATGGAGGAGAACTCTTCACTTTTACAACACTTTAAGACTCAAGAACTCACTATTAAGTCAATAGCTTTCATGCCCTTTCATGCAAAAGAGTGTGAGGTTTTTATAGGCCCCAATTACTTCAAAATTGGAGCCAAAAAGTATCTCATCCCAGATTTTCAGAGTATTGGCAGTACCACCACCATTATTGGGCGGTACCATTACCTGATAAAGCTAAGAGACCAAGCTCTAGTGGTACCATCGCTAGCAGTATTTATTGCCGGTGATACCACCGCCCAGAAATCCTAGGACACTGCTTTCCAACCGGTGCCACTACCAACCCTAGCGGTGCCATTGCCGACCAAGAATTCAGGAGTTGAATTGGTTGATCAATTCAGCCCAATTCAGCCCTATTAAGGGGCCAGTTGGCCCCTAATTAAGTTAGTGGGATTACCTCCCAATCCTAACTTAATTTACACTCTAATTATGATAATTAAGATATAATTACAGTATTTCTTATTCCGGTGCATCAATTACTCTTCTAGCGAGCTTCTGGCGTACTTTCGGCGAACATCCGACGAACTCTAGGCAATATTCCAACGGACTCCTAGCAAGCTCTTAAACTTTACGACGATCTTCTTGATGAGTTTCGACGAGCTTCTTTGGCAAGCCCCTGGACTTCTAGGTTGGTTCTAACGGAACTTCCGACGAACGTCAGAATGTTTTTATCAACATGTTTGTTTTAATAAAAAAAATCACTTGAAGAATTATTAAAAAGTTATATCTTTTTAGATATAGATACAGATGGATATAACTATTAAAAAAGTATTTCCTTACAATTGACCAATAAAATTTAAGTAATTTATGAATTATATTTAAATATCATATAAGATTTAAATATCATGTGGGTCATATTAATGTTCACGCTATCTAAATGACCAATAAAATTTAAGTAATTTATGAATTATATCTAAATATCATATAAGATTTAAATATAAGATTTAAATTACATTTCCAAAAATGTAATATAAAGCTTTATTTGGTACATGGTCTCCAGAAATATTAAAAAGACTGATTCTGTTCCCATTTTCTCAATGCAAGCTATCAATCCTTTTTTACTTTTTTACATCTTTTAAAGTTATATCTATTTTTTTTAATTAAGTAAATGAATTTAGTGCCAGTAATTCAACTGCTATTGAAACTTGTAGATTAAGCAGAAGAATTGAACGAAACGAGACAAGTTGAAATACAAGCTATCATACAAGTGATAGTAGGACATTTAAATTACAATAATACCAAGAGATAACATGGAATCGGAAGATAGTACTGAAGTAAGAGTATCGCAAACATAAACATTTATAGTTCACAATCGCCGATATCCAATCAATGGTAGACTTCAATGACGGAACGTAAGTTCAGCAAGGGTTTTAAGGTATAGTCCGAAAAGCCTGCACTTTTGAAGAGTTTACCCCACTCGGCCTCACTCCTTTGCTTGCCCGAAGTGTTAGCCATCATGTGCAAGTCAAAGAGAAGCTGCGTTTCTGCTAGTTCAGGAGGAGAGTCATCGACATTGAGAACCATCTCAACGATGACTACTTTGCCTCCCTCCTCTTTTGAAGGAATTGCCTCCTTGCATCTCTGCAGAATCCTCACACATTCCGCATCGCTCCAGTCATGTAACACCCACTGCCACATCAACCTCAGAAACTTAGTTGAAAGATATCCTCAAGAGTGCAAAAGCCTTTTCATTTATCTATCGCTTCAGAACAAATGACTCCTGTCGTTTAGGACAGTGACACTTAATTCAATTAATACTATTCAGTGGGCTCAGGGCATATGTATGCGTTGACCCATTCATTCGCTTGAGATTGTTATTAGTAATACCTGAGTTCACTATTTCTTAGTGTTGAAGGTAAGTGGTAAAACAGATTACCTTGAGCAGCACCGCGTCCGCTGGAGGTATGCTCTCGAACATGTCACCTCCGACCACCTCCACCTTGCTGTTCCCTACCAATGGAGCCACCACGTGGGGGAGGTCTAACACAGTGCATTTGAGCTGTGGATAGGCCTCGGCGATCGCCATGGCCATCGTTCCCGTCCCCCCTCCGACGTCCACCAACGACCGCAGACCCTGGAAGACGTCGCCGCACTCCCTGGTCAGTACTTGCACCACGAGCCGAGCGTCGCTGGCCATTCCCGCTTGCAACAAGCTGTTGAACTCTGGGTTTTGTTTGGTGACGTCAAATATATCCTTTCCATGTGCGACCCCAAAAGGGGTGCGGGCTTCGTCCCCCTTAAGCCATCTGCCAACACTTTGCCAGGGAGACAGAAATGCTTGGTCCATTATAAAGAGAAACAACGGGGAAAGACCCTCCACCTTCTCCTTCATGATGAGGGCAGACATTGCAGTGAGGCCGAACAAAGTCTTCTCGTTCTCGGATTCCGAGATCTGAGAAAAGTATTCCAAGTGGACCAGCAGGCGCATGAGCCGCCGGAAGCAGGCGCTTCTTGCGGGGGGAATTCGTAGCTCAGTCTCCAGCTGGGAGAGAGTGATGGGTTTGCCATGGCTGTGGATGATGTCTGCTATGCCCAGCTCTATAGCACATTTGAGACACATGGATCTGATATAGCTCAGCGCGTGCTTAAATATACGGTCGTGAGCCTGCCATAACTCCTTCGCTCCAAACTCTTCAAGGAACGACCCCATCGTATACCGAATCTCCAACTTGTGGTGTGGTATTAGTCTCTTGCAACTGCCATATATATAGAGAGAGAGAGGAAGAAATGAAAGGCCATCTTTGCAATTGGTCTTCTCCCTCGACAACCTCCACCAAAACATGAACACTATTGCAACACGACAAACAAACAAGGTCATTAGGAAATATTTACCTCGATCTTCTTCTCATGCTTACAAAGGTATTCTTCCCTCAAGAAAACGATTGGAGGATCCTATATGTAAATAAACTGAACCAAAAAAAAGAATCGGTTTTCTTTGTGACCGTGAAAGTTTGGTTCTGCTATTCATTAATTATTAATCTGATGTGTGTTACAATTACTTATCATTTGGCACATTTGAGATATAAAATGTTTTAAAAGTAAAATAAAAAATCATAATGAACTTCGGTTCAATTTTTTTATGATGGTTTGATTAAGTCTGGTTCAGGTTTAAAAATATTAAACTAAATAAATTTGAATATGGTTTTGAGAATTTTTGTAAGTCAAATGGAACCAAAGTGATACGCTCGCCTACTCTACTATTATGTACACGTTTCATTGATGTTAAATATATGCTTATTCAATTTGCTGGGCTCCTTTTTTATCATTATAAGTGGGAAATATTATAATAATAAAATAATAAAATAATAAAATTTCTCATATATGTCAAGACGGAGGAAGCTAATAGAGTGAGCTGCCTTAAGTATGCAGCATAAAATCCTCATGGTTAAATTAGTTATATTTGATCTCTTGCTTTCCTTTTCGGGCTTCTGTTGCCCAGGTCCTTGTCTGAAAATTAGAAATGATATGCTGGAGCGGTCACACCGTCATGATTGTAGGAATTCAATGATGGCAGGGACCAAATCCAAATTGCCACGTGTGTTTGTATCGGATGTATTCGAACGGTGACACCTCATGCTTATAGCAATCCAATAATGGTGGGACAAAAACCAAATAGGCACGACGGATAATGGGTGTCCGGATTGGACGGACTTGATTGATTCGACCAAGAGATTGACATAAAAAAGAACGAGTAGGAAAGTCCTTTTATCTCTGCTGTTCCTGTTTTATCTTCGTAGACTAAAGTTACAATCAGATTATCCACTTCTCTTATTAATAAAACAAATAAAGTGACTGATTTTCTTGGAATAATTTCTCTGTTTTTTTTTTTCGAAAACATCCCTTGTTGATAGAATATCTAAATATTCGTTAGTTGTATTAGCTTTTAAGTATTTAGGGTCTTTTATCATCTAATCATATTTTTACGATGGTATCAACATGAGTTTGAATCCTAACATTTAATTAAAAATATTCATACAATATCTATTATCTATTTTGACTTACATCATATACTCAGGTTTTATTCAGACGTCAAGCCTAATCCATTTGGTCATAAGAATAGATGTTAAAGTATATATGTTGGGTCATCTCCCAACAACTTTTAAGCTTTTTGAGATTAGTGGTCACACAATTATATCTTTAAGATGAAATTAGAGTGAAAACACCTGTGTTGAAATCTTAAACAGGTTATACTTACCATGATAAATAATACTTCTTTATTATTTTCGTAACAATGGAAGTAAAATTTTTTATCTCAATTATTGGACGATGAATAAACTATTATAACTCTATTTATGACAAATCATGATGGGGATATAAAGAGAAATAACCTTTGTATATGAACAAATACTAGAAGACCATAATACGCAGCAGAATAAAATGGAAACACAATCAAACATAACACCAAGATATACGTGGAAAACCCTTCAATGTGAAGGGTAAAAATCATGGGGCAAACTAGAGATAATCCACTATGAGAATAATGAATATACAAATCTCAATCTCTTGCCCAAAACCCTAACAACAACCACAAGAGAATAACTGGGATACAAGGATCACGTCACTGCCCACAATATCTAAAATCTCCCCAAGTAATCACAGCAAGAGTCTACTGTAGATTTGATCTAACCTGAGATGAGAACATTGCTAGATGATTGAGAACAATCTCTCTGCGTTGTCCTTGTCTTCTTCCCTTTCTTTCTCTTCCTTTTCTGCCTTATTCTCCTTCTTCTCTTTAGAATCCCATGGCTATAAAGATCTGCCTCTTTGCTGCCTTTTTATAGTATTTTTCTGCTTCTAAAACGCAGCCACCACACCCCCCTAATCTTAATTAGGGTTAGGTTAAGAGGGGGTGTGGGCTGTGGGCTGCCCTAACCTACATGGGCTGAATATGGACTATCAGCCCAACAACCTCCCCCTTCAGCCCATAAGGGAGGCTGTCCCATGACTCCTCAATGTGAAGCCATGCCGACCAACTGTCGGCATATCTACTGTCTTTCTTTTGGTAAGGTCTTCGTCAACATGTCTGCTCCGTTGTCATCTGTATGAATTTTCTGAAGCTGCAACTGCTTCTCTTCAAATACATTTCTAATCCAGTGGTATCTGACATCTATATGCTTTGACTTGGAATGAAACATTGGGTTCTTACACAAATGGATGGCACTCTGGTTGTCACAATGCACCACATAATTTTCCTGTTTCAGCCCCAATTCTTGTAAGAATTCTTTCATCCATAACATTTCTTTGCATACCTCTGTAGCAGCAATATATTCTGCTTCTGTGGTGGAGAGAGCAATACACCTTTGTAACCTGGATTGCCATGACACAGCTCCCCCTGCAAAAGTAAATACATAACATGAAGTGGACTTCCTTGTATCTATATCTCTTGCCATATCTGCATCTGTGTAACCTGTCAACATAGGTGGTCTACCTCCAAAGCTTAAACAAACCTTAGAGCTCCCTCTGAGATATCTAAAAATCCACTTCACTGCTGCCCAGTGCTCTTTGCCTGGATTTACAAGAAATCTGCTAGTAACACCCACTGCATATGCGATGTCTAGCCTCGTACATACCATTGCATACATTAAACTTCAAACTGCTGAAGCATAAGGAACCTTTTGCATTTTCTCCTTCTCCTCATCACTTGACGGACTCTATTCTGAGCACAACTTGAAGTGACCTGCAAGAGGAGAACCAACTGGTTTTGCATTGCTCATACTGAATCTTTCCAATACCTTCTCAATGTATTTCTTCTGTGACAACCAAATCTTCTTGTTTTTCCTGTCACGAGAAATCTGCATGCCTAGTATTTGCTTTGCTGGCCCCATGTCCTTCATTGCAAAAGACTCACTCAGTTCGTTCTTCAACCTGTCAATTTTAGACATATCTTTCCCAAGAATAAGCATGTCATCAACATAAAGTAAGAGAATAATAAAATCCTCACCAAACCATTTGATGTACACACAATGATCTGAAGCCGTTCTTTTGTATCCATTTTCTGTCATAAATGAATCAAACTTTCTGTACCACTGTCTTCGAGCTTGCTTTAGCCCATACAAGCTCTTCTTCAACTTGTAGACAAAATTATCTTTACCTTTGACTTTGAAGCCTTCTGGTTGCTACATATAAATTTTCTCCTCCAAATCACCATGAAGTAAAGTTGTCTTCACATCTAACTGCTCAACCTCCAAGTCCTGGCTAGTAGCAATACCAAGAGCAACACGAATAGAAGACATTTTAACAACAGGAGAAAATATCTCTTCAAAGTCAATACCTTTCTTTTGACCAAAGTCTTTCACAACCAATCTAGCTTTGTACTTTGGTTGAGAACAATATTCTTGAGTCTTCAACCTAAAAACCCACTTGTTCTTCAAGGCCTTCATTCCATTTGGTAGCAGCACCAAATCATAAGTGTGGTTCTTCTGAAGAGCATCCATCTCTTCCTGCATAGCTACTAACCACTTCTCTTTCTGCTCACTCTCAACTGCTTCCTGGTAACTCTCTGGTTCACCTGCATCAGTAAGCATCACATACTCATCTGTAGAGTATCTTCTGGAAGGTTGACGTTGTCTAGAAGATCTTCTCAACTGAGGTTCTGCGGGAACTCGCTCTCCTACTTCTTCTTGCTCAACATGTCCTGCAGGTAAATCAACATCAGGCTCTACACTATTTTCCTGCACATCTCCCCCATCACCCTGATATACTGGAGGAATAACTGGGTCACAATCTGCTAATCCTTCTGTAGAAGTCTTGGCTGGTGCATTCTTCTTCAAATCCTCAAAGGTTTGATCCTCAAAGAAGACCATATCTGTGCTCCTGAACACCTTCTGCTTTTCTGGATCCCAAAGCTTGTAACCAAACTGATCATGTGAGTAACCAAGAAAAATACATTCTTTAGACTTACCATTCAGCTTGGACCTCTCATTATCTAGAACATGTGCAAATGCACGACAACCAAACACTCTCAAATGCCTGCAGGAAACATCTTTCCCTGACCATACATGCTCTGCAACATCACCATCTAGGGTTGTACATGGTGATAAGTTGATCACATCAACTATAGTCCTCAAAGCCTCATCCCAAAACCTTTTGGGTAGCTTGGCCTGTGAAAGCATACATCTGATCTTTTCCATAATGGTGCAGTTCATTCTCTCTGCAATTGCATTATGCTGAGGTGTACCAGGAACTGTCATCTCATGTTGGATCCCATGTGACCTGCAATAGTCATTAAACAATCCCGTATACTCACCACCATTATCTGATCTTATGCATTTCAATTTCATTTCTGTCTCCCTTTCAACCCTAGCATGAAACTCTTTAAAGACATTAATAACCTGATCTTTGGTCTTCAAAGCATAAGCCCAAACTTTTCTAGAAAAATCATCTATAAAAGTGACAAAATAAAGTGCACCACTTATACCAAGAACATCAATAGATCCACCAGGAGTTTTTGTCCTCAAAGGACCACATACATCTGTATAAACATGGTCTAAGGCATGCATTTTTCTAGACAAAGCAACACTAGCAAATGAAACTCTATGTTGTTTACCAGCCAAACAATCAATACAAGGGTTCAGATGTATACCTCTGAGATCTAGTGATACCTCTCTCTTGGAAAGAGCTTGCAGCCCCTTCTCACTCATGTGTCCCAATCGCCTATGCCACAACTCCATACTAAAGTCTTTCTCTGTAGCATTTAACTGCTCACTATAAGCTTTAGCCTGCAACCTGTACAAAGTATGACATTTCTTTCCACTAGCTATAACAAGAGAACTCTTACTGAGCTTCCATTGCCCTCTGTGAAATCTGCTTTCATAGTCTTCATCATCTAATCTTCCAACTGAAATTAAATTCAGCCTCAAGTCAATCACATGCCTCACATCCTTAAGTACCAACTTGCAGCCAAGGTTGGTCTTTAAATGGATATCACCCATGCCAATGATGTCTGCTGTGCCATAGTTGCCCATCTTGACAACACCAAAGTTTCCAGACCTGTATGTAGCAAAAAACTCTCTCCGAGGTGTAGCATGATAAGAAGCACCTGTGTCAATCACCCACTTAAGATCCTGACACACACAAGAAAAAATATCATCAGAAGGAGACAAAATCAAATAATCACCACCCTACACTGTAGTTGTAGTATTATCCTTTGACTCTGTAGACTCCACTTCTTTTCCCTTTTTCTTGTTCTTCTTAGGTTGCTTATAGTGGTTCTTGTAATGTCCTTTCTCACCACAGTTATAGCAAATAATATATTTTCTTGATCTTGACTTGCTCCTACCCATACGTGAACTGCTTCTAGACTTTGACCTTCCTCTGTTCTCTAAGATAAGTGCCTGTGAATCATTCTGAGATGTTGCCGAACTCTTTCTTCTCAACTCCTCATTCAACAAACTGCTTGTTACTTGACTCATAGTGACAATACCATCTGGCGCAGAATTACTAAGGGAAACCACCAATGTCTCCCAACTTTCTGGTAATGAACTGAGAAGTAATAATGCCTGCAACTCATCATCAAGAGACATTTTCATAGAGGATAACTGGTTAGTAATACTCTGCATTTTATTCAAATGCTCAGCAATAGAAGCACCCTCTCTATATTTTAGGTTCACAAGTTTTCTGATCAAAAAAGCTTTGTTGCCAGCTGTTTTTCTTTCATAGAGACTTTCCAATTTTTTCCAAAGAGAATATGCAGAAATTTCAGTAGAAACATGGTGAAAGACACTATCATCAAGCCATTGTCTAATAAACCCAATTGTTTTTCGATCTAACCTCTTCCACTCATCATCTGTCATAGTTGTAGGTTTTGCACTATCCCCTTGTAAAGGTCCATACAAATCTTTGTAATACAAGAGATCTTTCATTCTTGGTTTCCATATCATCCAATTATTTCCATTCAAACTAATCATGCGAGAAATATTACTGGCCTCCATGTTCAAATACAAAAATTAAATCACCAAAACCCCGCTCTGATACTAGTTGATGAGGATATAAAGAGGAATAACCTTTGTATATGAACAAATACTAGAAGACCATAATACACAGCAGAATAAAATGGAAACACAATCAAACAGAATACCAAAATATACGTGGAAAACCCCTTCAATGTGAAGGGTAAAAACCACGGGGCAAACTAGAGATAATCCACTATGAGAATAATGAATATACAAATCTCAATCTCTTGCCCAAAACCCTAACAACAACCATAAGAGAATAACTGGGATACAAGGATCACGTCACTACCCACAATATCTAACACCTCCCCAAGTAATCACAGCAAGAGTCTACTGTAGATTTGATCTAACCTGAGATGAAAACACTACTAGATGATTGAGAACAGTCTCTCTTTGTTGTCCTTGTCTTCTTCCCTTTCTTTCTCTTCCTTTTCTGCCTTATTCTCCTTCTTCTCTTTGGAATCCCGTGGCTATAAAGATCTGCCTCGTTGCTACCTTTTTATAGCCTTTTTCTGCTTCTAAAACACAACCACCACACTCCCCTATTTTTAATTAGGGTTAGGTTAAGAGGGGGTGTGAGCTGTAGGCTGCCCTAGCCCACATGGGCTGAATATGGCTTATCAGCCCAGCATATCATTCGTATCTTCATAATTGGTAATGGACAATAGATCAAATATAACATTATCCAAATGTAAAGTTTTAGATGTTGATTTTCATTCTATATGATAAAACTTTGCTCAAATTTATTTTGATATCCTCCACAAACTATTAGATCATGAGTCAGTAATGAAAATTAAGCTAGTAATCAGCCAATTTTGGGCTCTTTCTAATAATTAAAATTTTATGATTTATTTTCTAAAATAGTATCCAAGTGGCAATTCTTGAGTTCTAATAGTCACTATATAATGCTTATGATCATTCTCATGTAATTGATTTTTTATTATTTTATCAATAATAGAAACAAAATTCATTAAAAGAGTCCTTAGGAGGCGACTAAAGTGTTATCTGTTTTTATAGTTGGTAAATAACCCGAAGGTTATTTCATGGTAATGTGTCTTCTATATTGTAAGTAATCTGTTAACTTGTAGTTACTGTCTTGATGAAGCCATCACGTTAAGACGATCTTTTCGACTTGAAATAATTGACTTGTTGAGAAATAAATCAAAGTCGGTTTTAATAAGAATCAGTTAAGAGTTAGAAATTTGAATGTAATTAAGTCCTATTATATTAGATTAAGATATCATTTGTCATATGTGACTTAGATCTCAGTAAACAGGGAGATTGAGAATACCATAATATAAAAAAGTTTTAGATTGATTAGTGTCCTTTATAATTTCTACTGCATTACCCTAACTGTTATACGGTTTGTCAAAGCCTAGTAAATGATTGATAAGTAGATGAAATTTCCCTATGAGGAAATCTCTCTACTCTATTGAGGGAAATTCTCTAACCTGTTGAGGAAAATTCTTCCTTGTAACATGTATAAAAGGAAGGGGAATATGTTAATAACAATCAATTCTTCTGTAACTTGTTTATCTATTTATTGTTAGACAATTATATCTGAGATGACATGTGGACAGTCATCGCAATAGTTAGCATTAAGGTGTGCAGATGAATTCATTAAGGTTACGTCCAATGACGATCGAAGTGGCGTTAATGATGATCAATTACATGAAGAACTGATTTATTACTGTTGGTTTTAAGTGATCGATGCATGTCAGATTCCTGTTGGCCGGTTGAATGGGTCAAAATAAATGGCCCTTTTATAGATCCATACATGTAACACATTATTATTTTCATGTATAAAAGTAAATTTTGATATTTCAATCGATGATTTTCCTAAATGTATTGGATCCTGAAGAATATTATGATAATTGTAGAAATAAATTGTGCAACTAAGGGATGGTATGCATGAAATGATGATCGGAACCTAAAATTTGATTTATTTTAACTATTTATTCACTACAACAATAGTGATTTTAAACTACACAAATGTGGTTGCAGTTTTAGAAAACTGTTGTTATATGTGAATAATAGATACCATTTTGATAAATATTGTATTAATTTATATCTATTATCATGTTTTTTTTATCAATCGCAGGGACCAAACAAATAAAATGTAGCCGTACGCTGTTGTCTTATTTTTCCTCTTGGTTCTCGTTGCTCGACTTGAAGATGTTTTAGGGAGGAAGATCGATCACCTTTGGTACTTTTCGTTGTGAACACTAGATCCTTCATGTTCGTAAAAACTTCACTAACTTGGTAATCGAGTATATTAAGTCTTTAGATTTATTTTGTAAAGCATTTTATCTGATTTTAAATTTTTGGTATTTCATGTCATTCTTAAAGTGAATATATTTAATGGGAGATGATATTGTGAAAGATTATTGACTATCTTCTTTTGAAAAGACACTTTATGGTCATAAGAATACATTTAGAAATTATTGAGAAAATACCTAGCCTTTGCTTCTTCTCCGAATCTTTTAATTTATTTACTCAATTTTTATATTAGAATGATTTAAAAAAAAAGATATTTCACAAGATTATGATAATGAGATTGATATGTAGATTATATAATGTATAAGCTTTTCTTGTTATATTATTGATATGTTGATTGTATAGTCATAAGTTTTTGTAAATGTATTTGTAAGATGGAATTCGAGAGTAGATCATCTGTCTCGATTATTGGTATTGAATCTCGTATTTTGATGATGAAACCACTTGATATATGTTTATGATTTAATTTACGTTTTGAGTGACGCAGGATGCTTCGATAATTAAAGCAGAAAAAATTATGTTGTGCCAGAGGAACATGTCAAAAGATTGGACGTCGGGCCGATGGATCGTTCAACGTATCGACAAAAGGCTTCGGGTCATGGACTCGGGCATCGGGCCAAGAAGAGCGGGTATTGCACCATGGATATCGGAGTTACGGAGTCAACTGGCCGATTGGGTAATAGGCTGCAAGTGAGGGCGATGCACCGAAGAATCAAATGAAGCGTCGAGGGACCAATGACATGTCGGACAACTTGGTTAATTGCTTAGGATTAATTGTCTCGATCGAAGTTTTGTTTTACATGTGCATGATTAACTACGATGGATGTAAGACATCTAGTAGGAGTTGCACCGGAGTTAAGACTATGATACTGTTGGGAGTTCGAGAGTTCGACGGAAGTCCGGACGGTCGTCGAAGGTTCTCCGAGAAGTCCAGGTGCTTGCCAAAAGGAGCTCATCGGAACTCACCAAGTGGATCGTCGCAAGTCCAGGAGTTTGTCGGAAGTCCGCAGGAGCATCACCGAGGGTTCATCGGATGATCGACGGAAGTTCGCTGGAAGCTCACAAGAAGAAGCGATTGACGCACCGGAGTAAGTTACAGAAATGTCTTAAGAAATATCGTAGTTAGCACTATGATTAAGTTAGAAATGGGAGGTGATCCCATTAACTTAATCTTGGGGCAATTGGGCCCATGACAGACCCAAATTGGGCTGAATGTATCAGCCTATTCGGACCCAGATTTCTTGGCCAGCGGTGGCACTGCTTGGGTCGGCGGTGGCACCGCCCAGAGCTCAGTCTCCGAGCAAGACTAGGCGGTGCAACCACCCTTGACAGGCGGTAGAACCGCCTGAGCTCGGTCTCTGAGCTCTGCCAAGCGGTGCAACCGCCCCAGTCAAGCGGTGGCACCGCCTGGGTTCATTCTCCGAGCGAGACTGGGTGGTGTAACTGCCCCAGTTAGGCGGTGGCACCGCCTGGACTCAGTCTCCGAGCGAGATTGGGCGGTGCAACTGCCCCTATCAGGCGGTGGCACCGCCTAGAGGCTCAATCTCCGAGCTCTGCCAAGCGGTGCAACCACCCCTGACAGGAGGTGGCACCACCCAAAGGCTCAGTCTCCGAGCTCTGCCAGGCGGTGCAACCGCCCCAGTCAGGCGGTGCAACCGCCAAATGTCGGAATTCCGGGAGATGACAGTTTTGAGCTCGGAATTCAAACTAGTTTGGGGCCTATAAATACCCCACCCTTTTAGCAATGAAAGGGTAACCTAAACCACCGAAAGCTTGATCTTTCTTTGTGATTTTAGAGCTCAAAAGTGTTATAAAGTCTAGAAGTTCTGATCCCTTTTTTCTTCCAAGTTTTGATCTTTCAAAAGAGTAGAGAAATTCTGTAAGGGTTGTCTCCTAAGCCCGTCAAAAGGAGTGAAACTGTAAAAGGGTGGTTGGCCTTCGCCTATTGAAGGAAGGCCTCTAATGGACGTCGGTGACCTCGTCGGAGGAGGAATCCGAAAGTGGATGTAGGTCACGTTTGACCGAACCACTCTAAAATATGGTTTGTATTTCCTTTCTGCTATTTATCTTAACTACAAACTGCCTTCCTTACTTTACTTCAAATACGTTTCCGTAAGCTTTCAAAGTTATTATCTGCACGAAACAACTTTTACGTCGAAATCGGATTTCAATGTACGAACATAGTTTTAATCGTCGAAAGTTTTCCGCTGTACTAATTCACCCCCCCCCTCTTAGTGCTCTTGATCCTAACAATTGGGAGTGCCCTGCCTATGTTAAGAGACAACCTTGACAAGTTGGAACCCAAGACGGAGTGGTACAAGTTAATGAAATACTCTAAAAAATCTTGTGGGTATTATTTCTATCATTCGAGCACCAAAATATCTTTGTAGCTAAGAGAGCAGTATTCCTTAATAAAGAATATATTCTTAGTAGAGATAGTGGGAGCATGATAGAGTTGAGCGTGGTTTAAGAACTAAGCTTAAGAATCATTCCATAGCCGGAGTTCGTTCAGGTACCTAGTACACAAGTTCTAACTTTATGTGGGTCCAACAAAGTAACCCATCCTATTGAGAGATATATTAGACATATCAAAGGAGATGATATTAAGAATATTGATCCTGAGACCTGCAAGAAGACTATTATGAGTATAGACTCTGTGAAGTGGTAACAAATTATGAATTCTAAGATGGATTCCATATACTCTAATAAAGTTTGGAACCTAGTTGATGCACTTAGGGGTATCGTGCCAATTTGTTACAAGTGGATCTTCAAGAAGAAGATTATTAGGAAATCTGGGGTGACATCATATACATAGTAGAAGAAGAAAAAATAAAAATCCTAAAATTTCCTACAAAAAAGAAGGTTTCATCATCGTGTGAAGATTGGTACACAAAAATCCACGAAATCGAAAACTACATGTATAAGAAAGATGTGTTACATAGGGAGATCGTATATCCCTAAAAATCTACAGATTTGTGGGTGTTGATGAAGGAGGTCAACTGTCATCCTCTCTAACAGTGATCCACATGGTAGGGGCTATGAAGACACTCCATAAATCGCTGCTCAAATCTCCTCGTTGCACGCACCACGTAAACAAGAAGGGGCATCCCCTTCTTGTTATCCACACTGTCATGGAGAAACCTGTAAACAAGGTGTTTAATGTAATACTTGTGTATGCCCGTGTCTTTTGGTTTGTTCATGCATTGCACAGCTCGTAGAGGGATGGTCGAAGGCGTAACAACCCAATTTTAATTGGGTTTAATGGCCATTTTAGGCTTGTAAACAAAGATTGTGTCATATGGACACTTGTGAGAGAAATTCGGTTTGTAGTGGACCATTTTGGATCCTTTGTTGTGCAATCGTTTAGAGCTTATAAAGTCTATTTGTAAATTACATTGGCTATTAAGTGTTTTCCAAAATGTTTGCTTGTGGATCTCGAGTGAGGCGCTTTCTCTAACCTGTTTTCTCTTTTCTAGGTCCTAAGGGACCATGGGAGGTTTTAGGGAGGCTAACCTTTGTAGATGGATATGCAAGGGTGCCGCACGACTTAGGCAAAACCAGCTAAGTCTATGTAGATGGTATCAGAGCGGGACAAGCACTCATAGAAACACTTGACATGCAAACGTGGGGGACCTAGCGGGGCTGCATTGAGGGCAGCCAACATGCGCGATCATTTTGGGGAAAGCGGGCATGAAGATATAGGGAAAAGGAGTCGCTCAGAGGAGTAGGCATCTGAGATAGGCATTTAGAGGAATGGTCAACCCTTCACACAAGAGGGACCACGAGGACAAGCAACCTGAGAAGAACGCATAATGCATAAAGGTTGGGATGACTGAGTTTGAGCTACGGCTCAACGTTAGCAACCATACTTGATGGTGCTCAAGGCAAGCGAGGCGCTTGGTAAAGGATGAGACCATGCAAGGTGGAATGGATTGTTCAGTGATCGAAAAAGTTGTGTAAACCTCATAGAGGTGAGGGGAATTGCTAACTCGAAAAATTCGATACTCATACAAAGGCTTATATGCGAATGATGGAGTGTTCATGGCCATCCCAAGGTGACCAAAACTCGGTGCCATAGAGCATTGAAACTTTCTCTTCAGCATGAGAAGGTTATGTCCATAGGAGGCTGAAGTATGCAGTGAGTTCAACATGTTGCTAGGCCTTGAGGGGTGTAGCGGGGACTGTATTAATGTGGAGTCACAATCTAGCAAGTACGTTTGCGAGAGATAGAACAATGCACAGTTTGTTCAGCAAGGTGGAGTAGTCCAAGGGGATGGAGGTCTCCAAAACTTTCATAGAAGGAAGCAAAAAGAGAAGTTGCTCCAATGGGATAGATATCCAGGAGGGATAAGTCCTAGCTCTCTAGAGGGAGAACCATGTGCAACGGACCGCACATGTTGAGGAGTACCTCAAAAACAACTTCACGAAAGCTCAATGAATCGAGCAAGCGGCGAGGAGTTGTCGCATGATCTCGCTTGAGATAATATATTGGGGGGAATGCATTGCGAGATTAAGTGGGGGAGTGATCCAAGGCAACGCAAATGAAGGCATACTTAGAGTCGATATGGAGATGGACTCAATGGAGGGCTGACTCGTGGAATGGTGGGCATGCGGACCATCATCAACTCAATGCAAATTGAGGAGCGGAGCAACTTTGGTGGAACCTGGCGAAGTACCCAAGCCACATGAAGGGAGCTGATATAGAAGATAGAATATGGAGCGGATGTACAGAGCTTTCCTTGGAAAGAGGTCAAGGACATGAACTCTTGCAGAGGCAAGAGTGGGTGCATGTCGTTCCATGGGTCTCTCTTTCTGATGGAGCGGGCTCATCTTGCATGGTGCCAAAGATGAAGGGAGCTTCGAGGCACATGCACCTTACCTTAGAGAAGCATTTGATGGAGTAACTAAAGTGACTCAACTTGCGTAAGCGAAGTTGTTCAAAAGGCCTTGGCATAGGACAAGAGGACGTAGAGGACGTAGAGGCATGTACTCTTGAAGAATATGCCATAGTGCTACCATTCAAGTTACCATGAAAGATGCGGTGCACAACAGAGATTGTGCTGGTAGGAGTAGAGGCCTAGGATCTAGACAATGGTGCACCAATTTCAGCAAAGTCGGTGGGCTTCGAGAGCTACTAGACGATGGATTATCCTAAAGCGGTGCTTTGTTTAGGTGTGACTCAAGAGCGGATGGACGAAGGTCGATTGACAAATGAGTGAACGCAAACGAAGATAGAAAAGGCTTTGCGATATGTTGGCAGAGGCCACACATAAAGGGATCACAATTCGAGTTCATCCCACAAGGATCAGAATGCAATGGAGATGTCACTAGGAGGCGACATGGTACAGCGGATTGTGGTAGAACAGTTTATGGCAATGCGATACACACGATATAGTTCCTGTGAGGGATTGAATCATACATAGGTATGATCGGGAGCTGCTAGGAGCTTCACTTTGGTGAACAACACGACAACAAGAAGGGCTATGGATTCAAGAGTGAAAGCCATGGTACCGCAGAGGTGGGTCTTCCGTGCGTGCATCGAATTTTGCATCATATGAATTTTGCATCGAATTATGCAGAAGAATGATCGAAGTGGCAGGAGAGTTGGACTACTCCAGAGCTCATATTTGCTTAAGGGAGCCTAGTAAGTCAAAGGACAATGCCGAGTAAGTGAACGTTGCTACCAAGGAAGCTAAGGAGAATAGAATCGATGTGAAACCTGCAATATGATAGCAGAGGCCATGCGCGAGAGTTACAGTCTATCTTTCCATCGACCAAGGGGAACTGCTCGGAGAACACATAGGTGTTGGAGTAGGGGGTCGAAAGGGACGAGGAAGCGATGATGAGTCCCGAGGGACTTAGCTACCCAAAACCGAACATTGGTTAGAATTGAGGTAGACTTGGAGGAGTGCCATAGTGCCACAGATGTAGATCTACCGATCATAAAGAAAGGGATGCAAATATGAGGCGACGGATAGTAGGGCCATGGGCATGGTAGCGCTATGGTAGCACAGATGCGGGACTTCCGTGAAGTCATCAATCCCTTGCTCTCATAGAGGGAGAGTGCTTAGTCATGAAAGTGGTTGAGGAGGTGGAGCATGTGGAGGCAAACTCCAAGTATGAAGACAAGGTTGAAAGGCAAATGCTAACAAACTTCGTAAGACCGGTGTCAACGAGTTTCTCATCAAGATAGCCAAAAGTGAAGGACTTCGAGTCATGCAATAGTATACTACTAAGGAATGAAGCAGGTAGTACGCAGTGCTATACCCTTGCTATTCTGTGGAGTAGGCGGCAGGGTTGATGGAGAAGACGGTACAATCCTAAACGCAAACAAAACTATTAAAGACTTACTCCAAGTTAGGGTGAAAACTTCCTACATTCTAGAAGTTCCGTGGCATTGAGAAGGTGAATCATAGTAGCTAACTAAACACAAGGAGTACAAACACTTCAAGTGCTTCAGAAGTGTGAGCAAAGAGCAGGCAAAGGCTAGTTACCAGCCTGATGCATGAAGTACAACACTCGAGGAGGTGGGTGAAGTCAAGTAATATTTGCCTTCTCAACTCTTAAGAGAATAGGCAAAACCGAGTACCCCAATTCTCTTAGCTATCTTAGCAAAGGAACTCTACATATGTTCAAAGACCATTCGAAGATAATGGAAGATAATAGTTGTCAAATCCTCACCAATGATGATTAGTGCTATTGAGAGTAGATTGTCTGCTTCATTTCCTAACAGAATGCCAATCGAAAGCGGAAGTGATGCGAACCTACTTGGAAGTGATAACTAAGTGAAAGAAGAGTCAATGAGCAAATTTTGTAGAGGAAGGACCCAAAAACTTCAAAAGTATGCGAGGCGATGCTCGTTAAAGCTCCAACAAGCATCCACCCAGTACAAGCAGCATGAGGCATTTGAGAGACTAGCGCATAGTAAGGATGGTATTTTTCTTTATATGAAGGAACTATAGGAACCAACAGGGATCAACACAACTCAGCCAACCCCACACTAGAGTCAGAGTCATTGACAAATTGAAACAGCAAGGTGGATCAAAGGTTCGACTACTCAACAATAGTAGCGGAGAGCAGTTGGAAGCCAAGAGACACATTGTAGTTGGAGTAGAAGATTGAAGACTCAGCAAAGGCAAGGAGTTGTAGTGTCAGCAAAGGCTTCGACGAGGACGTCAAAGGAATAAGTGGGGGAGAATGTCACGGACAAAACATAAACAGGGTGTTTATGCTAGTCATAGGTGCCCAGCAAGCCAATCACGTGAGTGATGACACGTGTGACTTGATACAGAATCTTTTTGCTTATTATATTTTGGCGTATATCACTTTATAACTATTGCATATATACATATATATATTGTGATATCCTTAGATTTGTGCAATGGGAATCGGATCGTGATGAGGTCACGATAAAGAGATCGATTCACCTTTAAACACATATCCTAAATAATCCCGGTCATAGGTTACTTGAGAGGGACATCGTGATAACCGAATAGACTAGTGTGCTGTATACCCGTCCATATGATGGATGCAACTGGTCTCATAGCTGCTCATGTAGGGACACTAGGGATACAATACATGTGCTCATTGGAGAATGAGTTCACTGATTGATCCGCTTACGGAATGCTGGATGGTTGATGATGCCTTATTGTCAGACAGCGATTCCGTAGTCCTAGTGGTGTATCTAGTCCTTAGACTTGAGACACCAAAGATGTCCTGTATGAGTGCTCTACTCTTTGATACCAGACTTATAGGTTTGGCTATCCCAGATCTAGTACAACTGGTCATTGGGAGTGGTAGTCGACCTTACGAGGGCTATTGAGTGTCGATAGAGGATCATCCACTCTCGGCGTCATGAGAGGAATATCCCATGTGTTCTTGCTCAGACAAATCCCTGGCTAGGGTCATTCGAGTTGAGAGAGAAAGAGTTCTCCAGGAGAATCCGATTAGAGCGAGACTCGAGTAGAAACCGTATGGGTCTGACAACACCATGCTCGATATATGGTCTCTAGGATATTAGATGGATGAGGGACTATAGGTACACGGTAACTGAGGACAGACAAGTCCAATGGATTGGATTCCCCTGTATCGTCTGGGGACTATGGCGTAGTGGCCTAGTACGTCCGTAGTCGATGAGTCAAGTGAATTATTACAGAGATAATAATTCATTGAGTTAGAAGGAGTTCTAACAGGTATGACTCACGGCCAGCTCGATATTAGGCCTAGAGGGTCACACACATATGGTAGGCATTGCGATGAGTAGAGGTTCGGATATGAGATATCCGACAGAGCCCTTATCTTATTGGATGCAGATCCAATACCTACTAGGGGAGGACCCATTAGGGTTTGATAGGGGACCTCTATAAATAGGAGGGATTCAGAGCCTCACAGGCTAGAGTCTTTGTTTGCCTTTCCTATTCTCCTCCCTCTCTCCACCTCAGAGTAGGCTTGGAGATTTGAGGAGCGTCATCGCAACCCTGCTGTGTGGATCACCGCTAGAGAGGAGGACGCTTGACCGCCTTCACCCTCTCCTAAGGATCTGCAAGGAAACAGGGATATACGATCTCCCTAGGTAACACAATCTACTCCATACGCAGTTTTGAGTTTTGCGGATTTTGCGCACCAATCTTCGCACGACGACGAACATCTTTTTGGGAATCAGGGATTTTGTTTTCTTGTTCTTCCGCCGCGTTTGTGATGTCGCCCCCAAGATTTCCCAACAGTGGTATCAGAGTCAGGTTGTTCGTGCGAATGATTGGTTTTAAACTGCGTGTGTTGTGTTTAGGAAGAATTTTGACGTCAAAATCGTTGACGCAAAAACGAGAAAGGGCAGCAACAGTTGCTGCCCTCGATCTGCGTGCGTGTAGCGCAGCCGAAGGCGGGCAACGTAGGGGCTGCGTCTGCAGCAGCCGGCTAGCGGCCTGCTTGCAGTAGGCTTGCGTCCGGCGGGGCTGGCAGCCCACGAGCAGAGGCGCCTACGACCGCTTCTCCCGCGGGGTGAGGCACCGTAGGGCAGCGGCGCCTGCCGCCGCTGCTCCCACGGGCGAAACCCTCCCCATAGGGGCAGCCGCCCGGCGGGACAGCACCGCCTGCGGGCGTTGCCCCGCCGGTAGAACCGCCCGCGGGGTCGCCCACCTGCAGCGGCAGCGCCGCCAGCGGGCATGCCGCCTGCTGGCGAGGGCAGCGCCCTCGCCCCACCGCACAGGCCGCCACCAGCAGGGTGGCGGTGGCTACAACAGTAAGAGGGAATTAGGGTTTCGGGCAAAAAGACAATTTTGCCCCTGTGAATTTGAGAAATTCTAGTTTCTGTCTTTTATCCAAATTACAAAAATACCCTTAGGAATTGAGAAATTCCCTATATGTCCCTGATTTCAGAAAATATTAATTAATTAAAAGGTTTAGTTGATTATTATTTTTATTATTATCTAGTAGTCCTACATGATGATGATTAATTATACATGTGATGTATGATGTGTGGACGGATGATCATGGACCATGTGATGT
Organism: Musa acuminata AAA Group; assembly: GCF_036884655.1. Classification (NCBI taxonomy): domain Eukaryota; kingdom Viridiplantae; phylum Streptophyta; class Magnoliopsida; order Zingiberales; family Musaceae; genus Musa; species Musa acuminata. Next base: position 10,827,482 of record NC_088353.1, on the reverse strand, counting down.
GTGTACTTGTGATTATTATTATTGAGGTCTGCGAGCCTCCATTATATTTCTCGTTTATTGTCGGGCCTGCGTGCCTATGATTAAGTTGTAATCACATGAGGAGGCGTAGCGGGAGCATGGATGCGATAGCGGGACCCACGAGACAGACGATCGTGATGCATGAAGATGCATCAAGATGTCGACGGAACCGACGAGGACGAGATGGACGATCATAGGGCATGGAGATGCACCGTTGCACACATAGATCTTGATGTGAGTGATTAGGCCTACTGGCTCGGGCCTAATCATATTAGGTTATGATCCATGATCATCTAGTGTGATTGCTTATACACATACCAGATGTGTATATATATTTGCATGCGATGTAGATATATATTAAATATGTATATGTGTGACATGTCATATTAGGAGACCAAATCATAGAAACATCTCTCGATAATATTAAGTCGGTAAACGTGAGGCAATTAAATTGACCCACGTGGCCTTCCATCGTTATAAGTAGGAACCGATTCCCGGTGTAGGTTGAGTTGGTCGAGTCCCTCGAGACTCACCTATATCGCGATTTGCTATCTTGCTTACGGCATAGAGATGTCACCGGTGACCTGAGGGCCTGGTATGCTTGGTCGAGTCCCTCGAGGGTATATCATCATATCAGACTCATCTTGTAACGAAGGTGTTGACTTAACCGAGCATCATGGTTGGTCGAGTCCCTCGAGGCCATGGTGATTCGGAGGCCGAATAGGACGAGAATCACAAGGAGTTATGATCGGCAAGAGTTGTCTACCTTTTAGGCTTAGTGTGATTGGTCGAGTCCCTCGAGGTTACACTAAGACATTGATTGGATCCTGATCCCCACTAGAAGTCTGCCGGAGACTTCTGTTTCACGTGCTGAGGGTGTCGCGTGACTCGTTAGTAAAATAGTGGGAGCATATTAAGATAGAAGTCCATATCTTGATAGTTTATTTCTTGCAAAATCTGCATGTTATTCATTTCTGCTGCATCTTTATTTTCAGAAAATGTCGCTTTCAAATCCCTTACGTGGCATACTTGATGTCAACCACCTCACTGGTCCAAATTATACGGATTGGCTCCATAACTTGAGAATTGTTCTCACAGCGGAGAAAATCGTGTACATCCTTGATACAGTGATGCCTACGCTCGAAGAAGGGGCAAGCGAGGATGAGATCGCTCGCTACGTGAAGTACATTGATGACTCCACTCTTGCTCAGTGCTATATATTGGGCTCTATGACTCCTGAGTTATAGAGACAACATGAAAAGATGGATGCTAGATCCATTCTCCTATATGTCCGCAAATTGTTTGAGGAACAAGGAAGGACTCAGCGATATGAGATATCAAAGAGCCTCTTCCGCGCTAGGATGACTGAGGGGACACTGGTTCAGAACCATGTCCTAAAGATGATTGAGTGTATAGAGAAACTCACAGGTCTAGGAATGGTCCTAGATGATAACTTATGTGTAGACATTGTGCTTCAGTCCCTACCAGATTCCTTTTCACAGTTCATAATGAATTTTAATATGAACAAGCTTGAGGTGACTCTCCCAGAACTCCTCAATATGTTGAGGGAGGCAGAGAGTACTATTAAGAAAGAGAAGCCAGTTCTCTATACTGGTGAGACCAGAAATAAAAGGAAAGCAGAAAGGTCCCTTAAGAAGGGAAAGGGTAAGGGCAAACCAGGTAAAGCAAAGGTTGCTAAGAAAGACCCAGCAAAGGACAAATGCCAGTGCTTCCACGGTGGTAAAGATGGGCACTAGAAGAGAAACTGCAAAGAGTACCTTGCAGAAAGGGCGAAATAGAAGCTTGGAGAAGCTTCAGGTACATTCATGATCAATCTCCAATTGTCAGATTTTTGTGATAGTGCATTGGTATTGGATACAAGTATTGCTTATCACATCTATAATTTATTATAAATTCTAGCAAAGTCGAGGGGAGATTGACGAGAGGAATATTGCATAAAGGTTTGTTTATGCAAGACACTACTCCATATATCATGAATGTAAGTGTCTAAGAGGAAACGAGATGAGGTGAACAGTGCATACCTATGACATTGTAGGCTAGGTCATATCCATGAGGGAATGATTCAAAAGTTGCTAAATAATAGATATCTAGATCCATTCGACTATGTGTCATATGCAACTTGCGAGTCTTGCCTTCGTGGAAAACTGACCAACTCTCCATTTAGTGGAACTGGAGAGAGAGCCACTGAGCTGTTGGAACTCATACATAGTGATGTATGTTGAATCTCGGATTTTGATGATGAAGTCAATTGTCATTTGTTATCTAATCTATGTGTTGAGATAAGTGTGCAGGATTAACTACGATGAGAGTAAGACAAGCAGCAGGAGTTGCGCCGGAGTCAAGATCATGATCACGTTGGGAGTTCGAGAGTTCGACGGAAGTTCGGACGGTCGTCGGAGGTTCAGAGAGAACAGATCCGAGAAGTCCAGAAGCTTGCCAAGCGAAGCTCGTCGGAACTCGCCAAGTGGATCGTCGCAAAGTCCAGGAGTATGCCGGATGTCCGCAGAAGGATCACCGAAGGTTATCGGTTGATCGACGGAAGTTGGCCGGAAACTCGCCGGAAGAAGCGATTGACGCATCGGAGCAAAGCTGCAGAAGTTGTCTTAGAGATATTCGTAGTTAGCACGATGATTAAGCATGAAAATGGGAGGTGATCCCATTAGCTTAATCTTGGGGCAATTGGGCCCCTGAAAAGATTCAAAGTGGGTCGAATGGAGTGAACCATTCGGACCCTGATTGCACCAGGAGGTGCAACCGCCCCAGCCAGGAGGTGCAACCGCCTGGGCTGTGGGGTTGAGAGGTGCAACCGCCCCAGCCAGGAGGTGCAACCGCCAGGGTTGCAAGGCTGGGAGGTGCAACCGCCCCAGCCAGGAGGTGCAACCGCCAGGGTTGCAAGGCTGGGAGGTGCAACCGCTCCAGCCAAGAGGTTGCACCGCCAGAGCTCAAGTTCCGAGCTCTGCCAGGCGATGCAACCACCGAGCTCAGTCTTCGAGCTCTGGCAGAGTGGTGCATCAGCCTGAGCTCAGTCTCGAGCTTTGCCAGGTGATGCATTCACCAAGCTCAGTCTTCGAGCTCTGGCAGAATGGTGCATCAGCTTGAGCTCAGTTTGGAGCTCTGCCAAGTGATGCAACCACCAAGCTCAGATTTCGAGCTCTGCCAGGTGATACAACCACCAAGCTCAGTCTTCGAGCTCTGCCAGGTGATGCAACCATCGAGCTCAGTCTTCGAGCTCTGGCAGAGAGAAGCAATCGGCAGAGCTCAGTCTTCGAGCTCTGCCAGGCGGTGCCACCTCTCCAGTCGAGAGGTGCAACCGCCTGATCCCAGAATTCTGGGATTTGATCGATTTGATCGTTTTGAGCTCGAATTTTGAATTGGGTTGGGGCCTATAAATACCCCACCCATTCAGCACTGAAAAGATACAGACCAATACCGAAATCTTGATCTTTTCTGTGATTCTAAGAGCTCAAAAGTGTTGTAAAGCCTTTAAGTCTCCTCCTTCTATTCTTCAAGTTTTCAATTGTAAAGTGAGGAGAGAAAGGTCTGTAAAGGTTGTCTCCTAAGCCTGTCAAAAGGAGAAGAAATTGTAAGAGGGAAGTTTGGCCTTCGCCCATTGAAGGAAGGCACCTAGTTGACGTCGGCAACCTCATCGGTGGAGGAAGCCAAAAGTGGAGTAGGTCAAGGCTGACCGAACCACTCTAAATCTCTGGTTTGCGTTTATTTTCGAGCACTTTATCATTACTGCAAACCTCCCTCATCACTACTGCTCTCTGCGCTTTCACGAACAAGTTCTAAGTGCTGTTCTTCCAAATCTGCATTCAGACGTAAATTCATATTTTCATACATTACAGCTTACGTTTACGTTTGATTCTGCAGAACTGTTTTCCGCGCTTTTACGAACGAGCTTCCTTGCAGTTTACGCTTACATTTTAATCCTATTAATAACTGCAATCTGTCTTCTACGATTTTAAGAACGAGTTTCAACATTTAGACGTAAAACTGCATTCAGACGTAAATCGGCTTTCCTCGCTCAATCATCAGACTTCAGTTCACGTTTACGTCTTGATTTCAACTGCATACTGCCTTCTGTGAGTATACAAACGAGTCTCAAAGTTTAGACGTAAATCTGCGTCTAGACGTAAAACTGCGTTTAGACGTAAATCTGCGTTTAGACGTAAAACTGCGTTTGGATGTAAATCTACGTTTAGACGTAAAATTGCGTTTAGACGTAAAACTGCGTTTAGACGTAAATCTGCGTTTAGACATAAATCTGCATTTAGACGTAAATCTGAGTTTAAACGCAAAACTGCGCTTAGACGCAAAACTGCGCTTAAACGCAATCTGCACTTAGACGCAAACTGCACTTAGATACAAACTGAGAATTTGCTTTTGCATCACAATAGTTTTTGAACGAACGCAGCTTTTGGTTTTTAAATTAATATAAGATTTCCGCTGCACTAATTCACCCCCCCCCTCTTAGTGCTCTCGATCCTAACAATTGGTATCAGAGCAAGGTTAACTCTCTAAAGGATTAAAACCCAAGAGAGATGGCATACGCCGGAAACCAAGAGGGGCATTCGATTACACGTCCACCCATGTTCAGTGGAACGGACTACACTTACTGGAAGACCCGAATGAGGATCTTTCTTATTTCTATGGATTTTGAACTGTGGAACCTTGTTGAAAATGGATTTTTAAAATCTTCTCTTCCAATGATCGATTGGAACGATTTGGAGAAGAAGGCTTTCGCTCTTAATGCAAAGGCTATGAATGCCTTATTTTGCGCACTTGATAAAAACGAGTTTAATCGTGTTTCAACTTGCGAAACTGCTTTTGATATTTGGCACACACTTGAAGTGACCCACGAGGGCACAAGTAGAGTGAAAGAGTCAAAAATCAATCTGTTGCTGCATTCTTTTGAACTTTTCCGAATGAAACCGAGTGAAACCATTGGCGACATGTTTACCCGTTTCACGGATGTCGTCAACGGTCTAAAAGGACTCGGAAAGAGTTTTTCGGATTTTGAGCTTGTTAATAAGATACTAAGATCCCTTCCTAAGAGTTGGGATCCTAAAGTCACCGCCATTCAAGAGGCAAAAGATCTGCGAAATTTCCCTCTTGAAGAACTAATCGGGTCATTAATGACCTACGAAATGACCTGCAAAGCTCATGAAGAACAAGAAGACATCCTTCCAAAAAACAGGAAGGATATGGCACTTAAAACTTCTGAATGCCACTTGAGAGAAAACTCAAGTGATGAGGACTGTGATGATGACTTAGCACTTTTGATAAGAAAGTTTAAGAAGTTCTTCAAAAGAAACAAGTTTAAAAACGATGTGAAAAACAAACTTGAACCTAAGAAGGACCAAGTGATCTGCTACGAATGTAAAAAGCCGGGACATTACAAAAGTGATTGTCCCCAAGTCAAGAAAAGAACAACAAAGAAGAAGGCGCTCCAAGCAACATGGGATGATTCGAGCGCATCTGAGGAAGAAGAATCCAACACCGAGCAAGTTGCTCATTACGCCTTTATGGCTATCGAAGAGGAGGTAACGAATTTATTAGATGCTGATTTATCTTTCGATGAATTATTAAATGCCTTCCATAATTTATTTGATGAATGCAAAGTTATAAATAGAAAATACAAGTTGCTAAAAAAGGTACATGATAATCTTACTTGTGAGTTTGATAAGTTAAAAGTCGAACATCATGATAATTTAAATTCATGTATCAAATGTCATGATTTAGTAACTTTACAAAAAGAAAACTTGCTACTTAAGGACACCTTGAAGAAATTCGAGGTTGGTAGCAAGTCATTAAACATGATCCTTACAAACAAGGGTCATGCTCCCAAAAGAAGTGGGATTGGATTTGTGAGGAGTCCTCACCGAAATCCAACTACCTTTGTAAGAGGCCCCATCTTACACGTTCAACACCAAACCAAGTGCAACTTTTGTTGCAAATCTGGACACAAGACACATTGTTGTCCATTCAAGAAAACAAGTCCAAACAAATTAGTTTGGGTTCCTAAAGGAACCATGATAAACTCTATGCAACATGATAGAAAATATAGATCTGTTTATGAGGCACCCAAAAGCAAATGGGTTCCTAAAGATCATCCGTTCCTATAAAAACATTAAAAGTCTAGGCCGGAGCAAGAAATAATGTTCCGCTCCTTAACTCTCAATGATCATAAACCAAAAAGGAACTCGCAACGCTTAAGTAACAAGTGGAAACTATGAAATCACAAATACGATACGATTAGAAACTTATGATATCCAAATTCACATACCCCCCTGATCTTCAAAACTTGTTCATCTACGAATTAATTCTTGTAGAAACTAAACATGTCATGATCTTAAAAGGGACACCAAACAAACATTCGTATGCACGTTAAAAGATCTATCCTACAAAGAGCTTCTTCCTTAAATAAAAACTCATACGAAATCATGTAACAAACATAAATTGCTCTGAAACTCTCCTCAAGGCAAATTCTCCCAAATCAAATCATCCTAAGTACTCACCTGCTGCAGGCGGTGGCACCTCTCCAGCTGGCGGTTGCACCTCCAGCCATCACGGGTTGCCAGAGGTTGCACCGCTCCAGCCAGAGGTGCAACCGCCAGCAGCTCTGCCCCTTAAAATCACGCTAGGGCCGGCTAAGAAACCGACCCCAACTCACCCCCATTTCCTCTTCTACTCTTCCAAGTCTCCTCCATTCCCACTTCACTCCTCTAAGCCTTCCAAATACCTCCCATTTCGGAGCAAAACATCAAGAATCCTTCCTTCTCTTGAAGATTTCACAAAGGTACTCTCTAAGAAGCTCTTAAATTCTGTTTTGTTCTTCATTTACTTTAAGCTCATCATCATCCCTTTAAAACAGCAGTAGTAATGGGATCTAGAAGATCCTCAAGGGACAAGGGAAAGAGGAGAGTAGTAGAAGAATTTGATCTCACTCTTTTTGATTCCAAAAACCATGCTGAAAAATTTCTCTCCTTCAAACTAAGAAGCATCAATAAAGGAAAATACGTAGATCTGAATGAACTAAGAGATGTAGAGACTATCCATTGGTTTGCAAACCTTAATCTACTTCCCATTTTGCAGATCAACGAACCCATTTATCCTAGACTAGTTAGATTGTTTTATAACAACATGCAAAAAGATGATGAAGAAAGGATATCAACCTATCTCTTAGGACAACACATTTCAATCACTGATAGATTCATTTGTGATATGATAGGTATTCCCATGAAAAGCATAGGACTTTACTTCAAAGGATCATGGGATGAAAAAACTATTGAAACATCCTACGTTGAAGCCTTAGGAACAATCCTTGCCAATCCTAACGTAGAATCTATTCCTAAAAGTTGTGAACATCTAATGCCCTTTAACACTAAGATACTTCATCATATCATGACTAGTATAATTCTTCCTAAGCAATACCATCATGATGAAGTGAGTCAATTGGAATTAGGAATTATGTACCTAATTATGAAAGAACGTGACATTTGTCTTGGCTATCTGATCCAACAAAACATGTTGGAATTATCTACGAAAGATATGATGCTCCCATATGGTGGAATTATTACTAGAATAATGAAAGCTTACGACATTCAAATACCACCAGAAGAAGAAGTAATGAAATCAGATAGATACAGCATAATAAACAAAAATCTACTTCACCGACTGAGATGTCACTATAGAAACGGTAACTGGGTTAGAATGCCTAGAAGAACTGATCCCCCTCAGCTTGAACCTGAACCAGAGCCGGAAACCCCAGTCTTTAGGAGTACCCACTCTCCTCCGATCTGTCCCTTTGAGGAAACACATCCGGTTGAGCAAACTCACACATCATCCATCGAAGATATCGGGATTCGGATGGACCGATTAGAGCAACGACAAGAACGGCTTGAACTTCGACAAGATCAAATCCTAACCGAGCTACAACAAATTCATCGACAATTTGACTCTTTATTTAGGCACTTTAATCTTCCACCTCATGAATAAGCTTGTATAAACATCTGATGTTTTTTGATATGACATGTTGTAAACTCCTTATGTTATTCATGAAGGACTTTGTCTTTATGGTTACCTGATATGCTGTACATATGTTACCCTGATATGGTTATCTTTATAAGCATATTTGCAAACATCTCTTGTTGTTTATCTCGTCTTTTTTACTGAAACTAAAAAGGTTTAAAAGCCTATGCCTTGAAAATATGAAGCAACATACCAATGTAAGTTGATAAGTCAGCAGCATGACATTGATATGGTAGCTATTGCTAATATGTTTGCTATCAGGCCATGTATCAAACAAAAATTTACATCATACGAGCTGATATCTTACCATGTGATGCAATGCTACACTTGCTGAAATAAAAATCCTGCTATGCAATATGATATAATGCTGCACTTAAAATAATTGTGTTACTACATCAAAATTATTCGAATACTATTACATGCCTTGACAATGCTTGATCAAATAACATTTTGCAATTTATGTGACAAACCAAATGCATGTAAGAAGTTCATTTTTTCGGGTTGTATGCTAAAAATGGGATGTTCCCGTACACTCTTTTGAAAACTCTTTGGAAAATGACTTTCCTCCGTCAAGCAAAAACAATAAAAAGATATATGTCATGACTTCCTTTATATGCTTGATAATGCTATCATGCTTTTTGTTGATGACAAAGGGGGAGAAAAATATGAATTGATAAACACTATGTCATAGCTGAACTGCCATAATCATATCTATGTCATAGTTGCAAATACTTGAGTGATGCTATAAACAATGTTATGCCATCCTTGCATCACCAAGAGATATGTGAACATGTACTATAGTTTGCATCATGTCTTGATTTGATATTATAAAGAAAATGCAAACTTACTAGAAAATCTCAAATGTGAGCATCATGTAAAAAGTCCTTCGTTGCTTTATATGATTACATGATGAATGGTTACAAACACAATCATACAAACTTGATGATGTATGTCATGCCTTGACATAATTCTTGAAGAGATACATCATGATAGGCATCATGATGGGAGCATTGATAAGTTTAACTGATCTAACTTATCAATACGTCACTTGAATTCTTAGGTCTTGAATTCAAGGTTGACTTATCTCAACTATGGCATATAGATAGGGGGAGTTAAGGACAACTCCTTTATCAATTGATTGTCATCATCAAAAAGGGGGAGATTGTTGAATCTCGGATTTTGATGATGAAGTCAATTGTCATTTGTTATCTAATCTATGTGTTGAGATAAGTGTGCAGGATTAACTACGATGAGAGTAAGACAAGCAGCAGGAGTTGCGCCGGAGTCAAGATCATGATCACGTTGGGAGTTCGAGAGTTCGACGAAAGTTCGGACGGTCGTCGGAGGTTCAGAGAGAACAGATCCGAGAAGTCCAGAAGCTTGCCAAGCGAAGCTCGTCGGAACTCGCCAAGTGGATCGTCGCAAAGTCCAGGAGTATGCCGGATGTCCGCAGAAGGATCACCGAAGGTTATCGGTTGATCGACGGAAGTTGGCCGGAAACTCGCCGGAAGAAGCGATTGACGCATCGGAGCAAAGCTGCAGAAGTTGTCTTAGAGATATTCGTAGTTAGCACGATGATTAAGCATGAAAATGGGAGGTGATCCCATTAGCTTAATCTTGGGGCAATTGGGCCCCTGAAAAGATTCAAAGTGGGTCGAATGGAGTGAACCATTCGGACCCTGATTGCACCAGGAGGTGCAACCGCCCCAGCCAGGAGGTGCAACCGCCTGGGCTGTGGGGTTGAGAGGTGCAACCGCCCCAGCCAGGAGGTGCAACCGCCAGGGTTGCAAGGCTGGGAGGTGCAACCGCCCCAGCCAGGAGGTGCAACCGCCAGGGTTGCAAGGCTGGGAGGTGCAACCGCTCCAGCCAAGAGGTTGCACCGCCAGAGCTCAAGTTCCGAGCTCTGCCAGGCGATGCAACCACCGAGCTCAGTCTTCGAGCTCTGGCAGAGTGGTGCATCAGCCTGAGCTCAGTCTCGAGCTTTGCCAGGTGATGCATTCACCAAGCTCAGTCTTCGAGCTCTGGCAGAATGGTGCATCAGCTTGAGCTCAGTTTGGAGCTCTGCCAAGTGATGCAACCACCAAGCTCAGATTTCGAGCTCTGCCAGGTGATGCAACCACCAAGCTCAGTCTTCGAGCTCTGCCAGGTGATGCAACCATCGAGCTCAGTCTTCGAGCTCTGGCAGAGAGAAGCAATCGGCAGAGCTCAGTCTTCGAGCTCTGCCAGGCGGTGCCACCTCTCCAGTCGAGAGGTGCAACCGCCTGATCCCAGAATTCTGGGATTTGATCGATTTGATCGTTTTGAGCTCGAATTTTGAATTGGGTTGGGGCCTATAAATACCCCACCCATTCAGCACTGAAAAGATACAGACCAATACCGAAATCTTGATCTTTTCTGTGATTCTAAGAGCTCAAAAGTGTTGTAAAGCCTTTAAGTCTCCTCCTTCTATTCTTCAAGTTTTCAATTGTAAAGTGAGGAGAGAAAGGTCTGTAAAGGTTGTCTCCTAAGCCTGTCAAAAGGAGAAGAAATTGTAAGAGGGAAGTTTGGCCTTCGCCCATTGAAGGAAGGCACCTAGTTGACGTCGGCAACCTCATCGGTGGAGGAAGCCAAAAGTGGAGTAGGTCAAGGCTGACCGAACCACTCTAAATCTCTGGTTTGCGTTTAATTTCGAGTACTTTATCATTACTGCAAACCTCCCTCATCACTACTGCTCTCTGCGCTTTCACGAACAAGTTCTAAGAGCTGTTCTTCCAAATCTGCATTCAGACGTAACTTCATATTTTCATACATTACAGCTTACGTTTACGTTTGATTCTGCAGAACTGTTTTCCGCGCTTTTACGAACGAGCTTCCTTGCAGTTTACGCTTACATTTTAATCCTATTAATAACTGCAATCTGTCTTCTACGATTTTAAGAACGAGTTTCAACATTTAGACGTAAAACTGCATTCAGACGTAAATCGGCTTTCCTCGCTCAATCATCAGACTTCAGTTCACGTTTACGTCTTGATTTCAACTGCATACTGCCTTCTGTGAGTATACAAACGAGTCTCAAAGTTTAGACGTAAATCTGCGTCTAGACGTAAAACTGCGTTTAGACGTAAATCTGCGTTTAGACGTAAAACTGCGTTTGGACGTAAATCTACGTTTAGACGTAAAACTGCGTTTAGACGTAAAACTGCGTTTAGACGTAAAACTGCGTTTAGACGTAAAACTGCGTTTAGACGTAAATCTGCGTTTAGACATAAATCTGCATTTAGACGTAAATCTGAGTTTAAACGCAAAACTGCGCTTAGACGCAAAACTGCGCTTAAACGCAATCTGCACTTAGACGCAAACTGCACTTAGATACAAACTGAGAATTTGCTTTTGCATCACAATAGTTTTTGAACGAACGCAGCTTTTGGTTTTTAAATTAATATAAGATTTCCGCTGCACTAATTCACCCCCCCCCTCTTAGTGCTCTCGATCCTAACAATGTATGTGGACCCATGTCAACTCATGCCATTGGTGGTTACTCCTACTTCATTACCTTTACTGATGATTTCTTAAGGTATGGATATGTGTACTTAATGAAGTACAAGTCTGAGACCTTTGAGAAATTCATAGAGTATAAGAATGAGGTGGAGAACCAGACTAGAAAGAGTATCAAAACTCTTCGATCAGATCGAGGAGGTGAGTACTTAAGTACAGAGTTTACTCAGTTCCTCAAGGACCATGGGATATTATCCCAATGGACACATCCTTATACACCTCAGCTCAATGGTGTCTCTGAAAGGAGGAATCGTACGCTATTAGATATGGTACGGTCCAAGATGAGTTTCGCTGACCTACCCATCTCATTCTGGGGATATGCCCTAGAAACCGCAGCTTACATTCTGAACAGAGTTCCAACTAAGTCGGTAATGTCTACACCATATGAGATATGGAAAGGGAAGAAGCCTGATCTTAAGGTTGTTAAGATTTGGGGCTGCCCTGCCTACGTTAAAAGACACAACCCCGATAAGTTAGAATCAAAGACAAAGTGATGCAAATTTGTGGGATACCCCAAGGAAACTTGTGGGTATTATTTCTATCATCTCGAGGACCAAAAATGTCTTTGTAGCTAAGAGAGCAGTGTTCCTTAAGAAGGAACACATTCTTGGTGAAGATAGTGGGAGCATGATAGAGTTGAGCGAGGTTGGAGAACCAAGCTCAAGCACCACTCTACAGCCTGAGTCTGTTCAGGTACCTAACACACAAGTTTCAACTTTATGCAGGTCTAATAGAGTATCACATTCTCTTGAGAGATATGTGAGACATATTAGATGAGAGGATGTTGAGGATATTGATCCTCAGACCTACGAGGAGGCTATTATGAGTATAGACTCCGGGAAGTGGTAAGAAGTTATGAATCTGAGATTGATTCTATGTACTTCAACAAGGTTTGGAACCTAGTTGATGTGCCCGAAGGTATTGTACCCATCGGTTGCAAGTAGATCTTCAAGAAAAAGATCGGAGTAGATGGAAAGGTAGAGACCTATAAAGCAAGGCTAGTGGCTAAGGGGTATCGTCAAAGGCAAGGTGTTGACTACGACGAAACCTTCTCACCCGTAGCAATGCTAAAATCCATCAGAATTCTATTGGCTATTGCAGCACACTATGATTATGAGATCTGGCAGTTGAATGTGAAAACTGCATTCTTCAATGGGAACCTCGAGGAGGAGGTGTATATGATGCAACCTGAGGGATTCGTGTCCAAGAACTACCCAAATAAGGTGTGTAGGTCGCTTAGATCCATTTATGGACTAAAGCAAGCTTCCCGAAGTTGGAACATAAGATTTGATGAGGCAATCATATCTTATGACTTCGTTAAGAACGAAGATGAGCCTTGTGTGTACAGGAAGGTAAGTAGGAGCGCTATTACCTTTTTGGTGTTATATGTCGATGACATCCTCATCATTGGGAACGACGTAGGAATGCTGTCCATAGTAAAGGCTTGGTTATCTAGACACTTCTCCATGAAGGACTTAGGGGAAGCATCCTATATCTTGGGGATTAGAATCTATAGAGATAGATCCAAGAGGATGCTTAGCTTGTCCCAATCCAGGTACATAGAAACCATTGTCAAAAGGTTTAACATAGAAAATTCCAATAGATGTCTCATACCGATGAGACATGGGATATCGCTTTCTACGAGTATGTCCCCAAAGACTCCAGAAGAAAAGGCGAACATGAATATGATACTTTATGCTTCAGCAATAGGGTCTATCATGTATGTCATGCTATGTACTAGGCCTGATATAGCGCATGCTTTGAGTGTCACGAGCAGGTATTAGGCGGATCCAGGCTTGGAGCACTGGAAAGCAGTAAAGTGTATCCTTAAGTACTTAAGAAGGACTAAGGATCTTTTATTAGTATATGGAGGTAGTAGCCTTAAGGTTGAAGGCTACACAGACTCAAGTTTTCAGTTTGATGTCAATGATAGCAAGTCGAATTCAGGGTATGTGTACACCTTGAATGGAGGAGTAGTGTGCTGGAAGAGTTCCAAGCAAGATACCACTGCTGACTCGATCACAGAGGCAGAGTACATTGCTACATCAGATGTAGCAAAGGAGGGAGTCTGGTTGAAGATGTTCATCACAGATTTGGGAGTCATTCCAGATAGCGAGAAGTCGACTTCCTTATATTGCGACAACTATGGGGCGATTACTCAAATAAGGGAACCCGGGTCTCATCAGAAGTGTTCTGAGGAGGTTCCAGCTTATCAAAGAGATCGTAACTCGAGGAGATGTAGTAGTGGAAAGAGTTCCATCCGAAGATAACATTGCAGATCCACTGACAAAGCCGTTGTCTCATTTTGTCTTTGAGCGTCACAGGGGTCTGATGGGGATCAGACACATAGGTGATTGGCTTTAGGTCAAGTGGGAGATTGCTAGTCATAAGTGCCCAGCAAGCCGATCACGTGAGTGATGACACGTGTGACTTGATACAAAATCTTTTTGCTTATTATATTTTGGCGTATATCACTTTATAACTATTGCATATATGCATATATATATTGTGATGTCCTTGGATTTGTGCAATGAGAATTGGATCGTGATGAGATCACGATAATGAGATCGATTCACCTTTAAACACATATCCTAAATAATCCCGGTCATAGGTTACTCGAGAGGGACATCGTGATAACCGGATAGACTAGTGTGTTGTATACTCGTCCATATGATGGATGCAGCTGGTCTCATAGCTGCTCGTGTAGACACTAGGGATACAGTACATGTGCTCATTAGAGAATGAGTTCACTAATTGATCCGCTTACGGAATGCTGGATGGTTGATGATGCCTTATTGTCAGACAGTGATTCCGTAGTCCTAGTGGTGTATCTGGTCCTTAGACTTGAGACACCAAGGATGTCCTGTATGAGTGCTCCACTCTTTGATACCAGACTTATAGGTTTGGTTGTCCCAGATCTAGTACAGTTGGTCATTGGGAGTGGTAGTCGACCTTACGAGGGCTATTGAGTGTCGATAGAGGATCATCCACTCTCGACGTCATGAGAGGAATATCCCATGTGTTCTTGTTCAGACAAATCCCTGGCCAAGGTCATTCGGGTTGAGAGACAAAGAGTTCTCCAGGAGAATCCGATTAGAGCGAGACTCGAGTAGAAACCGTATGGGTCTGACAGCACCATGCTCGATATATGGCCTTTAGGATATTAGATGGATGAGGGACTATAGGTACATGGTAACTAAGGACAGACAGGTCCAATGGATTGGATTCCCCTGTATCGTCTAGGGACTACGGCGTAGTGGCCTAGTACGTCCGTAGTCGATGAGTCAAGTGAATTATTACAGAGATAATAATTCATTGAGTTAGAAGGAGTTCTGACAGGTATGACTCACGGCCAGCTCGATATTGGGCCTAGAGGGTCACACACATATGGTAGGCATTGCGATGAGTAGAGGTTCGGATATGAGATATCCGATGGAGCCCTTATCTTATTGGATGCAGATCCAATACCCACTAGGGGAGGACCCATTAGGGTTTGATAGGGAACCTCTATAAATAGGAGGGATTCAGAGCCTCATAGGCTAGAGTTTTTGCTTGCCTTTCCTATTCTCCTCACCCTCTCCACCTCAGAGCAGGCCTGGAGATTTGAGGAGCGTCGTCGCAACCCTGTTGTGTGGATCACTGCCAGAGAGGAGGATGCTTGACCTCCTTCACCCTCTCCTAAGGATCTGCAAGGAAACAGGGATATACGATCTCCCTAGGTAACACAATCTACTCTATACGCAGTTTTGAGTTTCGCGGATTTTGCGCACCAATCTTCGCACTACGACGAACATCTTTTTGAGAATCGGAGATTTTGTTTTCTTGTTCTTCCACTGCGCATGTGATGTCGCCCCCAAGATTTCCCAACAGTTTAATGTACTACTTGTTTATGTCCATGTCTTTTGGTTTGTTTATGCATTGCACAGCTTGTAGAGGGATAGTCGAAGGCTTAACAACCCCATTTTAGTTGGGTTTGGTGGTCGTTTTAAGCTTGTAAATAAAGGTTGTGTCATGTGGATACTTGTGAGAGAAATTCGATTTATAGTGGACCATTTTGGATCCTTTGTTATGCAATCATTTAGAGCTTGTAAAGTCTGTTTGTAATTTGCATTGGCTATGAAGTGTTTTCCAAGATGTTTGCTTTTGGATCCCAAGTGAGGCACTTTCTCTAACCCATTTTATCTTTTGTAGGTCCTATGGGACTATGGGAGGTTTCGGGAAGGCTAACCTTTGTGGACGGACAAGCAAGGGTACCGCACAACTTAGGTAAAACCAACTAAGTCCATGACAATATGCTCAAACAGGGGCTGTTGGCTGAGGAGGAGAGGGGGAGAGGAGAATAGGAGGTGGCAGCCAAAAATGGATCTAGCCTATGACCCTTTGGTTCTCTCCTATTTATAGAGGACCCCTATCAACTTAACCATAATGGATCCTACCATATTGGGTACTGAATCTCCATCCAACTACCCAAACCTCTTAGATTAGTAGATCTCTACCTAATAATCTCTTATTGGCTCTTATCGGATCTCATCTATAGGATGTCACTATAGTCATACCTATCAGAACTTATTCTAACTTAGTGAATTATTATCTCCATAATAATTCACTCGACTTATCGACTGTAGCCATACTAGGCCACTACTCCACAGTCCCTAAATAATACAGGGGAATCCAATTATGACACCCCAATTAGTCCCACATCAGAAGTGGGTGAAGACTAAGTTTGGCTTATAAGGGTCTGATGAGTATACTACATTAACTCTAGCTTAAGCATTTTGGTCAATGTTTAGACCAAATGAAATTATTGGCTAGTTAGCCCATCAGGCCCGGGTTATGACATTTGGTATCAAAGCTGACTTAGTATTTGGTCAGAGAGGGTTCGAGTAGGAAAGGGCTACCCGTGAATGGACTCAAAGAACTCATCACGACGTGATACTCTTAAGTTTGGCTTATAAGGGTTCGGAAGTGCGCAAAAATTAAGTTTGGCTTTTAAGGGTATGATGAATGTACTATGTTAACTTGGCTTCGGGAGTTGGTAGGTAAGTCCAATATGTATGCTATAGATTGATGCTCTGATTTGGATTGATGTTTGCTTGTATGGCTGGAGTCGTAGGAAGACCCAATCTCCTTGCTTGAGCTGTAGTGAAATTTTCTTTTAGTAACTTCGGCATTTTGTATCTGTCCTATAGTTCTCTGTCTACTTGTTCCACTTTAGAGGTACCCAACACATATTTTTGGATCACAAGGGGAGGTCGGTCATACAAAGCCTCGTAGGGAGTAAATTTTGTTGATAAATGATAAGTTGTATTATACCACTATTCGGCCTAGGGAAGCCACTTTATCCACTGTTTTGGCCAATCACTAGTGAAGCATCTGAGGTATGTCTCCAAGCACCTATTCACCACTTCAGTTTGTGGGTGATATGCCATTCTCCTTTTCAATTTAGTGTCCTCCATTTGGAATAACTCTGTCCAAAATCTGCTTGTGAAGATGCAAGTAGAATTTGACACAAGCACAATGTGTCTCTTATAACACGATTATTTTGAGTCTCAACTTTAATGAGCCATGGAGCTTGGTGCTTCCTCCAATTTTTTTATGATCTTACTAGTCTTTGGATCTTACTGTCATTCCTTCTCAATATCCTCAAGGAAGTTGCTGGTCGGAAGTGAAACGACCGAAAATTTAGCTTGCTCGGGTAGCCGCGAAAGCGCATCTGCAATAACATTCTCTTTCCCTTTTTTGTAAGTTATTTCATAATCATATCCAAGAAGCTTTGTTACCCATTTTTACTACTCGAGGGAAGATATCTTCTACCCTAAGAAATATTTTAGGCTTTTATAGTCGGTCTTGATTTGAAAGCATTGCCCGATCAAGTACGGTCTCCACTTTGCCACCACATGCACAATCACGAGCATCTCTTTATTGTAAATAGTCATCTTGAGATGGGAATGAGATAATGCCTTACCGGTAGAAGTGAGAGGGCAGCCATCTTGCATTAGTACAGCACCAATTCTAACTTTGGAGGCATCGACTTCAATAACAAAAGTCTTGCCAAAGTTGGGTAGCACTAGTACGGGTGTTGTCATCATTGCGACTTTAAGTTCGTTGAAGGTGGTGGTGGTTTTTTCCGACTATTAGAAAACATCTTTTTTTAGCAAGGTAGTAAGGTGTGCATTGATTTTTCCATAGTTTTTCATGAACTTACGGTAGTAGCCTGTTAAACCGAGAAAGCCGCGTTGCGATTTTATGTTTCTTAAGGTTGGCCAGTTCTGCATTGTTTTAATTTTGGAGGGGTCTATCGCCACACCTTCTTCTAATATGATATGCCCAAGATATTCCACTTTATGTTGAAGAAAGCTACACTTCGATTTTTTGACAAAAAGAAGATATTCTCGCAAAATCGTAAAAACAAGTCATAAGTATTGAAAAAGGCTTTCAAGAAAAGGGTTATAAATAAGGATATCGTCGAAGAAAACCAACACAAATTTATGAAGATAATTCTGAAAAATATCATTCCTAAGGCTTTGGAAGGTGGAGGGAGCATTGGGGAGACCAAAGGGCATTACCAAAAATTCGTAGTGGCCGTTGTGTGTTCGAAAGGCGGTTTTCAGTATGTTTTCTTCACACACTTATATTTGATGATTCTCGGATCGAATTTCCAGCTTTATGAAGACTTGTGCTCCCTTTAATTCATCAAGCAATTCATCTACTACTAGAATAGGGTATTTGTCTTTGATGGTTATGTCGTTGAGAGCTCGATAATCAACGCACATTCGTCATGTTCCGTCCTTCTTTCGTACGAGGAGCATCGGTGAAGAGTAGGGGCTACAACTTGGCTGAATAACTCCTATTTCAAGCATATCTTTGATAATCCTTTCTATTTCATCTTTCTAGAGATGTAGATATCAATATGACTGAGTATTTGCTGGAGGTTTGCCCGGAAGAATCGATATGCAATGATCATGCCGATTCGTAGGAGATAGGTTGTGTGGTTCATCAAATATATCTGAAATTCAGCAAGCAAAGGAAGTAGGTTTGGATCTTCAAATTTTGTTGGCTTTCCCTTAGTTTGCTACTCAAGTTATACCAAAAAGCCACTGCATGCTTTGTGTAAAACCTTCTCCATTCGTTGTGTGCAAATCGTCGTTACGTTGCCCCCATGTTTCCCGTGCAGTATCACATGTTTCCCCTTACTATAAAATTTCATAATTAGTTTCGTAAAATTTCAGGAAACATCACCTAATATCGTCAGCCATTCGATGCAGAGCACGGCCTCATAATCATCAAGAGGGAGGAGGAAGAAATATGCAATTATCTCTTGATCCTACAGCAATAGTTTCACCCGCGGGCACCTATGATCACACTTCAAAATTCATCCGTCGGTGACCTTAACATCAAACCTGTTGTAGTTCTCGATAGGTAAGGCCATCCAAATAGCAACCTTGCTATTCATAAAATTATTAGTGCTCCTGGTGTCAATAAGAATGGTGATAGGTTGTTGCTTCAGAAGTCCTCTCACTTTCATCGTTTACGGGTTTGCGTAACCAGCAAGGGCATGTA
This sequence comes from Musa acuminata AAA Group, assembly GCF_036884655.1. Taxonomy (NCBI): domain Eukaryota; kingdom Viridiplantae; phylum Streptophyta; class Magnoliopsida; order Zingiberales; family Musaceae; genus Musa; species Musa acuminata. The sequence goes on along the minus strand of NC_088353.1, from coordinate 10,808,315 downwards.
TCGTAATATCGACCGACAATTGTTCTTCATCCGTAACCTCTTCCTCATGCTCCTAGACCTCCCCCTCAATGTCTTCAAGAGGTTCAATCTATAGGAGGCAGCCCTTTTTGCAGTGATGATTGCGGTTACATGGCTCATCGCAATGCTAACAAAGACCCTTTGCTGATCGGTCACATAGTTCTTCTCTTGTCAATTTTTTTGGCAGCAAAGGATGCCTAGGAGCAGAAGAAGGTGTATATTCCATGGGCCTAGGAGAGGTTATTATCCTTCGAGTATCTTGGTTGAGCCATTCTTCTTGTATTCAAGCGAAAAAAATCACAGTTATCACAGTACGGGGCTGCCGCGCCTTAACCTCCCCTTTTATCTCTAGATTGAGTCCTTCGATGAATGTCCTAACAATTGACGGTCAGTCCAATCACGAGCAAGGTAGGATAACTTCTCAAACCTGGTTTGGCACTCTTGAATCATAGAGGTTTGTCGAATCTTTGCGAGTTGGCCATCGATATTTTTATACTCCGTAGGCTCAAAACGATTCAGCAGTGCATTTTTAAATTAATTTCACGTCGGAGCCCCATGATTATATTCCAGCCAATTATACCATTGAATAGCATCTCCTTCAAGGTAGATGATAGCAATTTCTACTATAGCATCATCCGACGTTCGGTAGTAGTGAAAGTATCATTCGACGCATGAAATCCACCCCGCCGGGTCTCCTTCTTCCCATCGCGGGAAGTCCACCCTCATGCATGGCTGAAGCATGTCCAAGGGCTATCCCTCCTTCTCTGGAGGCCTCTCTGAACTCTCTCCTTGCTGAATTTTGGTTGGACTCAGCAGTTGTCCAATTCTAAATTATGCAAATAAAGCGCGTAATTTGTCCTCCAAGCACGATTCAAGCCGCGATTAAATCTAAGATTCCCATGTTTCAAATTTGGCATCAATCGGATCTCGAGAAGCCATAGCATATACTTGTAGATCATAGATGTTCCTATCTTTTTTTTGTTGATGGGTTAATAGCATGAGGTGGTGGAAGGTTCAGAAAAATTGAGGATCACGGAAAGGTACTATAGTATATTTTTACGTCTAAAGTGTAGTAGTTTGGATATAAAAGGTCAGTAGTTTATATTGAGAACTTTTTTAACAAAACCAAAGAAAAATCTGTTGTTAGGAAGTGTTAAATCTATTATATAAATTTTTTAGAGATTTGGACAGAAAAAATGCAATAGTAAGATCAAACAAACTATGTTGTGGCTGGAATTCTACAATGCATCTAGCAGCTTGGACATAAAAGATCAATGGTTTATATTAGAAATTTTTTGATGAAACTAAAGAAAAATCTATTGTCAAGAAGTATTAAAGTTGTCATAAAAATTTCACTAAGTTTTGGATAGAAAAAATACAGTAGCAAGATCAAACAAACTGTGCTATGCGGTTGGAATTTTGTAGTGCATCTAGCAGTTTGGACGTAAAAGATTAGTGGTTTATATTGAGAATTTTTTGAGAAAACTAAAGGAAAATCTGCTATTAGGAAGTGTCAAAGCTATCATAAAAAATTTTGTAGAGATTTGGATAAAAAAAAAATAGTAGCAAGATCAAACAAATTGTGCTATACGGTAGGAATTCTGTAGTGCATCTTTCATCGTAGAGATAAAAACTTTATGACGAAAAGTTTATGTAGCAATATAGGAACAATTTTTTTAGATTTTTGAATAAAGATAACTAAATTGCAGTAGCAGTAAGGTTGGAAACTAGAACCTGTTGCAATTCACGGGGAGATCAAAGGATGATCCGCGGTGGTGAAGATGACGGCGGAATTCTGCGACGATCTTTTAAGCAATTGTGGGAATTGCTTTGGGCAGCTATGGAGGGTTGATGGATGGCTGTGGAAGGGCAGTGAGATGCCAAGAATGCTGCTTTGATACCAAGTGTTAGAACCTTAGCAGATTCTAAGCTTGCGGTTGATCTCTTTAGGGGATCGGCCTCCTTGGAATTGTTAGGATCGAGAGCACTAAGAGGGGGGGGGTGAATTAGTGCAGCGGAAATCTTATATTAATTTAAAAACCAAAAGCTGCGTTCGTTCAAAAACTATTATGATGCAAAAGCAAATTCTCAGTTTGTATCTAGGTGCAGTTTGCGTCTAAGCGCAGATTGCGTTTAAGCGCAGTTTTGCGTCTAAGCGCAGTTTTGCGTCTAAGTGCAGTTTTGCGTCTAAACTCAGATTTACGTCTAAATGCAGATTTACGTCTAAACGCAGATTTACGTCTAAACGCAGTTTTACGTCTAAACGCAGTTTTACGTCTAAACGCAGTTTTACGTCTAAACGCAGATTTACGTCTAAACGTAGTTTTACGTCTAAACGCAGATTTACGTCTAAACGCAGATTTACGTCTAAACTTTGAAACTCATTTGTATACTCGCAGAAGGCAGTATGCAGTTGAAATCAAGACGTAAACGTGAACTGAAATCTGACGATTGAGCGAGGAAAGCCGATTTACGTCTGAATGCAGTTTTGCGTCTAAATGTTGAAACTCGTTCGTAAAGTCATAGAGGACAGATTGCAGTTATTAATAGGATTAAAATGTAAGCGTAAACTGCAAAGAAGCTCGTTCGTAAAAGCACGGAAAACAGTTCTGCAGAATCAAACGTAAACGTAAACTGTAATGTATGAAAATACGAATTTACGTCTGAATGCAGATTTGGAAGAACAGCACTTAGAATTTGTTCGTGAAAGCGCAGAGAGCAGTAGTGATGAGGGAGGTTTGCAGTAATGATAAAGTGCTCGAAAATAAACGCAAAACAGAGATTTAGAGTGGTTCGGTCAGCCTTGACCTACTCCACTTTTGGCTTCCTCCACCGATGAGGTTGCCGACGTCAACTAGGTGCCTTCCTTCAATGGGCGAAGGCCAAACTTCCCTCTTACAATTTCTCTCCTTTTGACAGGCTTAGGAGACAACCTTTACAGACCTTTCTCTCCTCACTTTACAATTGAAAACTTGAAGAACAGAAGGAGGAGACTTAAAGGCTTTACAACACTTTTGAGCTCTTAGAATCACAGAAAAGATCAAGATTTCGGTATTGGTCTGTATCTTTTCAGTGCTGAATGGGTGGGGTATTTATAGGCCCCAACCCAATTCAAAATTCGAGCTCAAAACGATCAAATCGATCAAATCCCAGAATTCTGGGATCAGGCGGTTGCACCTCTCAACTGGAGAGGTGGCACCGCCTGGCAGAGCTCGAAGACTGAGCTCAGCCGATTGCTCTTCTCTGCCAGAGCTCGAAGACTGAGCTCGATGGTTGCATCACCTGGCAGAGCTCGAAGACTGAGCTTGGTGGTTGCATCACCTGGCAGAGCTCGAAATCTGAGCTCGGTGGTTGCATCACCTGGGAGAGCTCGAAACTGAGCTCAGGCTGATGCACCTCTCTGCCAGAGCTCGAAGACTGAGCTTGGTGAATGCATCACCTGGCAGAGCTCGAGACTTAGCTCAGGCTGATGCACCTCTCTTCCAGAGCTCGAAGACTGAGCTCGGTGGTTGCATCGCCTGGCAGAGCTCGGAACTTGAGCTCTGGCGGTGCAACCTCTTGGCTGGGGCGGTTGCACCTCCCAACCCCACAGCCCAGGCGGTTGCACCTCCTGGCTGGGGCGGTTGCACCTCCCAACCCCACAGCCCAGGCGGTTGCACCTCCCAACCCCACAGCCCAGGCGGTTGCACCTCCTAGCTGGGGCGGTTGCACCTCCTGGTGCAATCTGGGTCCGAATGGTTCACTCCATTCGGCCCACTTTGAATCTTTTCAGGGGCCCAATTGCCCCAAGATTAAGCTAATGGGATCACCTCCCATTTTCATGCTTAATCATCATGCTAACTACGATTAACTCTAAGACAACTTCTGCAGCTTTGCTCCGATGCGTCAATCGCTTCTTCCGGCGAGTTTCCGGCTAACTTCCGTCGATCAACCGATAACCCTCGGTGATCCTTCTGCGGACATCCGGCATACTCCTGGACTTTGCGACGATCCACTTGGCGAGTTCCGACGAGCTTCGCTTGGCAAGCTTCTGGACTTCTCGGATCTGTTCTCTCTGAACCTCCGACGACCGTCCGAACTTCCGTCGAACTCTCGAACTCCCAACGTGATCATGATCTTGACTCCGGCGCAACACCTGCTGCTTGTCTTACTCTTATCGTAGTTAATCCTGCACACTTATCTCAACACATAGATTAGATAACAAATGACAATTGACTTCATCATCAAAATCCGAGATTCAACAATCTCCCCCTTTTTGATGATGACAATCAATTGATAAAGGAGTTGTCCTTAACTCCCCCTATCTATATGCCATAGTTGAGATAAGTCAACCTTGAATTCAAGACCTAAGAATTCAAGTGACGTATTGATAAGTTAGATCAGTTAAACTTATCAATGCTCCCATCATGATGCCCATCATGATGTATCTCTTCAAGAATTATGTCAAGGCATGACATACATCATCAAGTTTGTATGATAGTGTTTGTAACCATTCATCATGTAATCATATAAAGCTACGAAGGACTTTTTACATGATGCTCACATTTGAGATTTTCTAGCAAGTTTGCATTTTCTATAGAATATCAAATCAAGATATGATGCAAACTATAGCACATGTTCACATATCTCTTGGTGATGCAAGGATGGCATAACATTGTTTATAGCATCACTCAAGTATTTGCAACTATGACATATGATTATGGCAGTTCAGTTATGACATAGTGTTTATCAATTCATATGTTTCTCCCCCTTTGTCATCAACAAAAAGCATGATAGCATTATCAAGCATATGAAGGAAGTCATGACACATATATCTCTTTATTGTTTTTGCTTGACGGAGGAAAGTCATTTTCCAAAGAGTTTTCATAAGAGTGTACGGGAACATCCCATTTTTAGCATATAACCCGAAAAATGAACTTCTTACATGCATTTGGTTAAAAGTATTTGTCACATATTTTGCAACATGTTATTTGATCAAGCGTTGTCAAGGCATGTAATAGTAATAACATCCGAAAGATAATTTTAACTAGTTTAAGTATTCGGACACATCAACATTCCTAATTCTCTTCTTATGTAATCAAATTGTTCTTCACATAGGGGTTTTGTGAAGATATCAGCCAGTTGATGTTTGGTATCAATAAACTCTACGGTTACATCATGATTAGTGACATGATCTCGTATAGAGTAAGGTCTAATATCAATGTGTTTGATTTTTGAGTGTTAAGCTTTTGATATAGTAACACAATCATTTCAAGTGCAGTATTCTACCATATTGCATAACAAGATTTTTATTTCAGCAAGTGTAGCATTGTATCATACTGCATAGCAAGATTTTTATTTCAGCAAGTGTAGCATTGTATCATATTGCATAGCAAGATTTTTGTAGCATTGCATCACATGGTGAGATATCAGCTCGTACGATGCAAATTTTTGTTTGATATCTTGATACATAGTAATCATATTAGTAATAGCAACCATATCAATGTCATACTGCTGACTTAACAACTTACATTGGTATGTTGCTTCATATTTTTCAAGGCATAGGCTTTTTAAACCTTTTTAGTTTCAGTGCAAAAACCGAGATAAACAACAAGAGATGTTTGCAAATATGCTTACACAAACAAGGATAACCATATCAGGGTAACATATGTACAACATATCAGGTAACCATAAAGACAAAGTCTTTCATGAATATCATAAGGAGTTTACAACATGTCATATCAAAAACATCATATGTTCATACAAGCTTATTCATGAGGTGGAAGATTAAAGTGCCTAAGTAAAGAGTCAAATTGTCGATGGATTTGCTGCAGCTCGGTTAGGATTTGATCTTGTCGAAGTTCAAGCCTTTCTTGTCTTTGTTCAAATCGGTCCATCCGAATCCCGATATCTTCGATGGATGATGTGTGAGTTTGCTCAACCGGATGTGTTTCCTCAAAGGGACAGATCGGAGGAGAGTGGGTACTCCTAAAGACTGGGGTTTCCGGCTCTGGTTCAGGTTCAGGTTGAGGGGGATCAGTTCTTCTAGGCATTCTAACCCAGTTACCGTTTCTATAGTGACATCTTAGTCGGTGAAGTAGATTTTTGTTTATTATGCTGAATCTATCTGATTTCATTACTTCTTCTTCTAGTGGTATTTGAATGTCGTAAGCTTTCATTATTCTTGTAATAATTCCACCATGTGGGAGCATCATATCTTTCGTAGATAATTCCAACATGTTTTGTTGGATCAGATAGCCAAGACAAATGTCACGTTCTTTCATGATTAGGTACATAATTCCTAATTCCAATTGACTCACTTCATCATGATGGTATTGCTTAGGAAGAATTATACTAGTCATGATATGATGAAGTATCTTAGTGTTGAAGGGCATTAGATGTTCACAACTTTTAGGAATAGATTCTATGTTAGGATTGGCAAGGATTGTTCCTAAGGCTTCAACGTAGGATGTTTCAATAGTTTTTTCATCCCATGATCCTTTGAAGTAAAGTCCTATGCTTTTCATGGGAATACCTATCATATCACAAATGAATCTATCAGTGATTGAGATGTGTTGTCCTAAGAGATAGGTTGATATCCTTTCTTCATCATCTTTTTGCATGTTGTTGTAAAACAATCTAACTAGTCTAGGATAAATGGGTTCGTTGATCTGCAAAATGGGAAGTAGATTTAGGTTTGCAAACCAATGGATAGTCTCTACATCTCTTAGTTCATTCAGATCTACGTATTTTCCCTTATTGATGCTTCTTAGTTCGAAGGAGAGAAATTTTTCAGCATGGTTTTTGGAATCAAAGAGAGTGAGATCAAACTCTTCTATAACTCTCCTCTTTCCCTTGTCCCTTGAGGATCTTCTAGATCCCATTACTACTGCTGTTTTAGAGGGATGAAAATGAGCTAGAGTAAATGAAGAACAAAACAGAATTTAGGAGCTTCTTAGAGAGTACCTTTGTGAAATCTTCAAGAGAAGGAAGGATTCTTGATGTTTTGCTCCGAAATGAGAGGTATTTGGAAGGCTTAGAGGAGTGAAATGGGAATGGAGGAGACTTGGAAGAGTAGAGGAGGAAATGGGGGTGAGTTGTGGTCGGTTCCTTAGCCGGCCCTAACGTGATTTTAAAGGGCAGAGCTTGCTGGCGGTTGCACCTCTGGCTGGAGCGGTGCAACCTCTGGCAACCCGTGATGGCTGGAGGTGCCACCGCCAGCTGGAGAGGTGCCACCGCCTGCAGCAAGTGAGCACCTAAGATGATTTGATTAGGGAGTCTTGAGGAGAGTTTCAGAGCAATTAATGATTTCGTATGAGTTTTTTGGTATCCCTTTTAAGATCATGACATATTTAGTTTCTACAAGAATTAATTCGTAGAAGAATGGGTTTTGAAGATCAGGGGGGGTATGTGAATTTGGATATCATATGTTTCTAATAAGGTTGTATCGTTTTTGTGATTTCACAACTTCCACTTGTTACTTAAGCGTTACGAGTTCCTTTTTGATTCTTGGTTTATGACCATTGAGAGTCAAGGAGCAGAAAATTATTTCTTGCTCCGGTCTAGACTTTTAATGTTTTTTATAGGAAGGGATGATCTTTAGGAACCCATTTGCTTTTGGGTGCCTCATAAATCGATCTACATTTTTTATCATGTTGCATAGAGTTTATCATGGTTCCTTTAGGAACCCAAATTAATTTGTTTGGACTTATTTTCTTGAATGGACAACAATGTGTCTTGTGTCCAGATTTGCAACAAAAGTTGCACTTGGTTTGGTGTTGAACATGTAAGATGGGGCCTTTTACAAAGGTAGTTGGATTTCGGTGAGGACTCCTCACAAATCCAATCCCACTTCTTTTGGGAGCATGACCCTTGTTTGTAAGGATCATGTTTAATGACTTGCTACCAACCTCGAATTTCTTCAAGGTGACCTTAAGTAGCAAGTTTTCTTTTTGTATAGTTTCCAGATCATGACATTTGATACATGAATTTAAACTATCATGATGTTCGACTTTTAACTTATCAAACTCACAAGTAAGATTATCATGTACCTTTTTTAGCAACTTGTATTTTCTATTTATAACTTTGCATTCATCAAATAAATCATGGAAGGCATTTAATAATTCATCGAAAGATAAATCAGCATCTAATAAATCCGTTACCTCCTCTTCGATAGCCATAAAGGCGTAATGAGCAACTTGCTCGGTGTTGGATTCCTCTTCCTCAGATGCGCTCGAATCATCCCATGTTGCTTGGAGCGCCTTCTTCTTTGTTGTTCTTTTCTTGACTTGGGGACAATCACTTTTGTAATGTCCCGGTTTTTTACATTCGTAGCAGATCACTTGGTCCTTCTTAGGTTCAAGTTTATTTTTCACATCGTTTTTAAACTTGTTTCTTTTGAAGAACTTCTTAAACTTTCTTGTCAAAAATGCTAAGTCATCATCACAGTCCTCATCACTTGAGTTTTCTCTCAAGTGGCATTCAGAAGTTTTAAGTGCCATATCCTTCCTGTTCTTTGGAAGGATGTCTTCTTGCTCTTCATGAGCTTTGCAGGTCATTTCGTAGGTCATTAATGACCCGATTAGTTCTTCAAGAGGGAAATTTCGCAGATCTTTTGCCTCTTGAATGGCGGTGACTTTAGGATCCCAACTCTTAGGAAGGGATCTTAGTATCTTATTAACAAGCTCAAAATCCGAAAAGCTCTTTCCGAGTCCTTTTAGACCGTTGACGACATCCGTGAAACGGGTAAACATGTCGCCAATGGTTTCACTCGGTTTCATTCGGAAAAGTTCAAAAGTATGCAGCAACAGATTGATTTTTGACTCTTTCACTCTACTTGTGCCCTCGTGGGTCACTTTAAGTGTGTGCCAAATATCAAAAGCAGTTTCGCAAGTTGAAACACGATTAAACTCGTTTTTATCAAGTGCGCAAAATAAGGCATTCATAGCCTTTGCATTAAGAGCGAAAGCCTTTTTCTCCAAATCGTTCCAATCGATCATTGGAAGAGAAGATTTTGAAAATCCATTTTCAACAAGGTTCCATAGTTCAAAATCCATAGAAATAAGAAAGATCCTCATTCGGGTCTTCCAGTACGTGTAGTCCGTTCCACTGAACATGGGTGGACGTGTAATTGAATGCCCCTCTTGGTTTCCAGCGTATGCCATCTCTCTTGGGTTTTAATCCTTTAGAGAGTTAACCTTGCTCTGATACCAATTGTTAGGATCGAGAGCACTAAGAGGGGGGGGGTGAATTAGTGCAGCGGAAATCTTATATTAATTTAAAAACCAAAAGCTGCGTTCGTTCAAAAACTATTATGATGCAAAAGCAAATTCTCAGTTTGTATCTAGGTGCAGTTTGCGTCTAAGCGCAGATTGCGTTTAAGCGCAGTTTTGCGTCTAAGCGCAGTTTTGCGTCTAAGTGCAGTTTTGCGTCTAAACTCAGATTTACGTCTAAATGCAGATTTACGTCTAAACGCAGATTTACGTCTAAACGCAGTTTTACGTCTAAACGCAGTTTTACGTCTAAACGCAGTTTTACGTCTAAACGCAGATTTACGTCTAAACGTAGTTTTACGTCTAAACGCAGATTTACGTCTAAACGCAGATTTACGTCTAAACTTTGAAACTCGTTTGTATACTCGCAGAAGGTAGTATGCAGTTGAAATCAAGACGTAAACGTGAACTGAAATCTGACGATTGAGCGAGGAAAGCTGATTTACGTCTGAATGCAGTTTTGCGTCTAAATGTTGAAACTCGTTCGTAAAGTCATAGAGGACAGATTGCAGTTATTAATAGGATTAAAATGTAAGCGTAAACTGCAAAGAAGCTCGTTCGTAAAAGCACGGAAAACAGTTCTGCAGAATCAAACGTAAACGTAAACTGTAATGTATGAAAATATGAATTTACGTCTGAATGCAGATTTGGAAGAACAGCACTTAGAATTTGTTCGTGAAAGCGCAGAGAGCAGTAGTGATGAGGGAGGTTTGCAGTAATGATAAAGTGCTCGAAAATAAACGCAAACCAGAGATTTAGAGTGGTTCGGTCAGCCTTGACCTACTCCACTTTTGGCTTCCTCCACCGATGAGGTTGCCGACGTCAACTAGGTGCATTCCTTCAATGGGCGAAGGCCAAACTTCCCTCTTACAATTTCTCTCCTTTTGACAGGCTTAGGAGACAACCTTTACAGACCTTTCTCTCCTCACTTTACAATTGAAAACTTGAAGAACAGAAGGAGGAGACTTAAAGGCTTTACAACACTTTTGAGCTCTTAGAATCACAGAAAAGATCAAGATTTCGGTATTGGTCTGTATCTTTTCAGTGCTGAATGGGTGGGGTATTTATAGGCCCCAACCCAATTCAAAATTCGAGCTCAAAACGATCAAATCGATCAAATCCCAGAATTCTGGGATCAGGCGGTTGCACCTCTCAACTGGAGAGGTGGCACCGCCTAGCAGAGCTCGAAGACTGAGCTCAGCCGATTGCTCTTCTCTGCCAGAGCTCGAAGACTGAGCTCGATGGTTGCATCACCTGGCAGAGCTCGAAGACTGAGCTTGGTGGTTGCATCACCTGGCAGAGCTCGAAATCTGAGCTCGGTGGTTGCATCACCTGGGAGAGCTCGAAACTGAGCTCAGGCTGATGCACCTCTCTGCCAGAGCTCGAAGACTGAGCTTGGTGAATGCATCACCTGGCAGAGCTCGAGACTTAGCTCAGGCTGATGCACCTCTCTGCCAGAGCTCGAAGACTGAGCTCGGTGGTTGCATCGCCTGGCAGAGCTCGGAACTTGAGCTCTGGCGGTGCAACCTCTTGGCTGGGGCGGTTGCACCTCCCAACCCCACAGCCCAGGCGGTTGCACCTCCTGGCTGGGGCGGTTGCACCTCCTGGTGCAATCTGGGTCCGAATGGTTCACTCCATTCGGCCCACTTTGAATCTTTTCAGGGGCCCAATTGCCCCAAGATTAAGCTAATGGGATCACCTCCCATTTTCATGCTTAATCATCATGCTAACTACGATTAACTCTAAGACAACTTCTGCAGCTTTGCTCCGATGCGTCAATCGCTTCTTCCGACGAGTTTCCGGCTAACTTCCGTCGATCAACCGATAACCCTCGGTGATCCTTCTGCGGACATCCGGCATACTCCTGGACTTTGCGACGATCCACTTGGCGAGTTCCGACGAGCTTCGCTTGGCAAGCTTCTGGACTTCTCGGATCTGTTCTCTCTGAACCTCCGACGACCGTCCGAACTTCCGTCGAACTCTCGAACTCCCAACGTGATCATGATCTTGACTCCGGCGCAACACCTGCTGCTTGTCTTACTCTTATCGTAGTTAATCCTGCACACTTATCTCAACACATAGATTAGATAACAAATGACAATTGACTTCATCATCAAAATCCGAGATTCAACAGGAACTCTATAGGGGTTCCTTCCTCCAAATTACTGCTCAAAGGCTACAGAAATGATTCATCTATTGCTTAAGAAAAGAGGATGAATACATAGCTATTTATAGGGCTTTTAAACCCCATCTCCTAATAGGACTCCTACTCAAGACACCTACTTCTAACCAACTCCTAATAGGACTCCTACTCAAGACTCCTATTCTTTTACAACTCCTAATGCTTCTTTAAGAAACAACATTCTAACCCTAGCCGGCCTCTTCACCTCTTTAATAGGAGTCAGATTGGCAGGTTTTATATGAATGCCCCTCTCAATTAGGATTCTCCTAGCAAGAGTCCTAACAAAATGCTAGAGTTATGAACGCTCTATTTTGTGCCTTAGACAAAAATAAGTTTAATCATATTTCTTTATATAAAACTGCACATGAGATTAGACATATACTAGAAGTAACTCATTAAGGCACGAATATAGTAAAAGAATCTAAGATAAATCTTTTAATAAATGATTTTGAATTGTTTTGAATGAAACCAAGCGAAACCATTATTGACATGTACACCCATTTTATAGATGTCGTCAATGGCTTGAAAGCTCTTGACAAATATTTTTCTAATCTTAAACTTATAAATAAGATTCTAAGATCCCTTCCAAAAAATTGGGATCCAAAAGTAACGACAATACAAGAAGCAAAGGACTTGATCAATTTTTCACTTAAAATACTTATCAGGTCTTTAATGACCTATGGAATGGACATGTATTGCACATGATAAACATGAGAATAACCTTCTAAAAAGAACATGAATGATTTGACACTTAGAATAAAAGAAGACAACTCGAGCAAAAGCTTAAGTGATGATGACCTTGAACTCCTCATAATAAAATTAAAGAAGTTCATAAAATAAGAATATAAGAATAAAAATGAACTTAAAATGGACAAAACAACTTACTATGAAAGTAATTAGTCGGGACACTTCAAAAGCGAATGTTTGCAAGTGAAGAAGAAGCTACGAAAGAAGAAGAAAGCACTCAAGGTAACTTGGGATGATTCGAGTGCATCCGAAGACGAGGAGTAAACTAACAAAGAAGAGGTGGTGAACTACGCTTTGGTGGCTTTCGATAATGAGGTAAGTGACTCAACCAAAACCCTTTTACTTTATTATGAAATTACTGGATGCATTTCATGAGTTGTATTTAAATTAGTATATAAAATACAAAATAAAGGGGGATCATGCCTTCTCTTTCTATTGATTTTGAAAAATTAAAAAATGAGCATGATAATTGCATGTTAACTCCTTGCACTAAGTGTGAATAGCTAGACTCACTTAAAAAGGAAAATGTTTTACTACAAGAAATATTAGAAATTTTTAAAATTAATAAAAAATCTTTAAACATGATTTTTGCTAATAAGGGTCATGTTTGTAGAAAGGAAGGAATCGACTTTTTGAGTACCTACACTCAACAAAAGCCAACTACTTTTGTTAAAAGACCCACATTGCATGTTACCCCTAAGGTTAAGTGTAATTTTTATAATAAACATGATTATTTTACTTATAAATATTTATTTAAAAAGTATAGCTCACATAAATTAGTTTGAGTTCCTAAATGAACCATGAATGACTTAATGCCAAAAATCAAGATAGATAAATCTAACCATGTGGGACCCAAAGTCAAATTGGTACCTAAAGAAAACCCATCTTTCTTGTAGATATCTCTACAATCGAAAGCTAGGAGCAAAAATAAAATTTTGATAGTGGATGCTCAAAGCTTATGGCCGAAGATTCAACACACTTCACAAAGCTCACTAGCCGAAACAAAATAATTTTGATTAAAGATGCTTTTAAAAATCATGCTCGATGATTTAATAATGAAAATGTTAAAATTTTTGGTATTATGCTTGATGATTTTATATTATGCATAATGATTTGAAATAATGATAATTTTTGTGATTTATGGTTTATTGATCTTGATGATTTTTATGATGAAACTTATTTTTTTATTTTAATATGATGCATAATTTTGATATTAAAAAAAACATGGGTATGCTTGTATGAAATCAATTATATGAATTGAAACAACTAAAAAAAGGAAACTAATTCTCATGAAAATTTCTCATCAAATTTTTAAAAGAGATTGATGAATCTATTTGTATCATTTTTTTTTTATGAATCTCTTGAACTATGAAAATGATCTTGATGATTTGAATTTGAATGAGCTTGATCCAAATCATGATCTTGATGATTTAAAATTTCTTATGCATGAATCAAGATATTTTACCATTTGATCTCCTATGTTTCTTTTGGATAAAAAAAAGTTTTATCTGTATCATGATCTTAAATTCTCAAAATTATAATTTGAGATCTTTATATAAATCAAGATCCCTTACTATTTATTCTCGTATGATTCTTGTATTTTATTAAAGAGAATAATTATCCAAATGAATCATGATTTTTCTCTTGAATTCTCGAAATTATAACTTAGATTTTTTATGAATCAAGATCGTATATTATTTGTTCTCGTATGATTTTTTTTACTAAAGAGGAAACTTATCAAAATGAGTAATGATCTTTTGGTATTCATAACTTGAAAGTTGTTTTATTACTCTCTTATATACATGAAGTGTATATCTCATTACCAAATTAATTTTTCTTGATATCCTTCATGTGATGATTTAAAAATTGATGTAAAGGGAAATGAATTACACCATTATATTATTCTCCTCTTCTTCTTTTTTACAATGATAAAAGGGAGAAAGAAAATTGTTAGCATCTCAAGAGAACCAAAAGTATTAGCTTGAATGTTAAATTTAGGTAAATTGATAGATATCCCAAGTGCATAAATTCTTCTTATACATTTTTTGGATCATGATATTGATTTCTCAATTTTTATGACTTAGAGTTTTCTTTTTGAATCAAGATCATTTCCTATCATTCCTTCTATTTACAAAAGAAGAAATTTGTTAAAAATGATACACAGTCTTTTGGTATTTATGATTGATCTTTTTTTATGATTAAAATATTAATCTAAATTTATCTTTATTATTTATCTTTGTTATGATTTGAAAATTGATGTAAAGGGAAAAAAATTATAACATTGTATTCTTTCCTTCTTTTTGATAATAACAAAGGGGGAGAAAATATTACTGGCTTACACATTTCAAAGAGAAGAAAACTTGCTAGCTTGCACATTTCAAGGAGAAAAACTTATTAGCTTGTACATCACAAAGAAAAGCCAACTTGCTAGCTTACTCGTCTCAAAAGAGAAGCAAAGTTTGCTAGCTTGCACATTTCAAGAAGATGCAAAAAAAATGCTATCTTACATATCTCAAGTGTGTTGAATCTCGAATTTTGATGATGAAACTAATTGATTATGTTTCGATGTTTAACTGCATTTTGAGTGATGCAGGTCTACTCGATCAGGGTTAGATAGTTAACGCAGAAGGAATTGACGTTGCGCCGAAGGAGATCACGTTAGGATATTGGATGGCAGAAGGCTTCGAACGTCGGGCATCGAGCCAACCAATGACGTGCCGGGCAACAGAATGTCAATTTGCGTTGTAATAATTGTCTAGATCGGAGTAGAGTTTTAGCTTGTGTGTGCAGGATTAACTACAATAACGATGAAGACATAAAGCGAAACAAAGTGTCGGAGTCAAGCGCAAAGGATTTGTTATGAGTTTGAGAGTTCGACGAAAGTCCAAAGGTTCGTCGGGAATGCTGCCGGAACTAGCCGAGAATGAGTAGGGAGCTTGCCGAAGGGTTTTTCAGAAGCTCGCCGGAAGGTTCGTTGGAAGTTCGCGGAGTGTTAGGATCGAGAGCACTAAGAGGGGGGGGGGTGAATTAGTGCAGCGGAAATCTTATAATAATTTAAAAACCAAAAGCTGCGTTCGTTCAAAAACTATTGTGATGCAAAAGCAAATTCTCAGTTTGTATCTAAGTGCAGTTTGCGTCTAAGTGCAGATTGCGTTTAAGCGCAGTTTTGCGTCTAAGCGTAGTTTTGCGTTTAAATTCAGATTTACGTCTAAATGCAGATTTATGTCTAAACGCAGATTTACGTCTAAACGCAATTTTACGTCTAAACGCAGTTTTACGTCTAAACGTAGATTTACGTCCAAACGCAGTTTTACGTCTAAACGCAGATTTACGTCTAAACGCAGTTTTACGTCTAGACGCAGATTTACGTCTAAACTTTGAAACTCGTTTGTATACTCACAGAAGGCAGTATGCAGTTGAAATCAAGACGTAAACGTGAACTGAAATCTGATGATTGAGCGAGGAAAGCCGATTTACGTCTGAATGCAGTTTTACGTCTAAATGTTGAAACTCGTTCTTAAAATCGTAGAAGACAGATTGCAGTTATTAATAGGATTAAAATGTAAGCGTAAACTGCAAGGAAGCTCGTTCGTAAAAGCGCGGAAAACAGTTCTGCAGAATCAAACGTAAACGTAAGCTGTAATGTATGAAAATATGAAGTTACGTCTGAATGCAGATTTGGAAGAACAGCTCTTAGAACTTGTTCGTGAAAGCGCAGAGAGCAGTAGTGATGAGGGAGGTTTGCAGTAATGATAAAGTACTCGAAATTAAACGCAAACCAGAGATTTAGAGTGGTTCGGTCAGCCTTGACCTACTCCACTTTTGGCTTCCTCCACCGATGAGGTTGCCGACGTCAACTAGGTGCCTTCCTTCAATGGGCGAAGGCCAAACTTCCCTCTTACAATTTCTTCTCCTTTTGACAGGCTTAGGAGACAACCTTTACAGACCTTTCTCTCCTCACTTTACAATTGAAAACTTGAAGAATAGAAGGAGGAGACTTAAAGGCTTTACAACACTTTTGAGCTCTTAGAATCACAGAAAAGATCAAGATTTCGGTATTGGTCTGTATCTTTTCAGTGCTGAATGGGTGGGGTATTTATAGGCCCCAACCCAATTCAAAATTCGAGCTCAAAACGATCAAATCGATCAAATCCCAGAATTCTGGGATCAGGCGGTTGCACCTCTCGACTGGAGAGGTGGCACCGCCTGGCAGAGCTCGAAGACTGAGCTCTGCCGATTGCTTCTCTCTGCCAGAGCTCGAAGACTGAGCTCGATGGTTGCATCACCTGGCAGAGCTCGAAGACTGAGCTTGGTGGTTGCATCACCTGGCAGAGCTCGAAATCTGAGCTTGGTGGTTGCATCACTTGGCAGAGCTCCAAACTGAGCTCAAGCTGATGCACCATTCTGCCAGAGCTCGAAGACTGAGCTTGGTGAATGCATCACCTGGCAAAGCTCGAGACTGAGCTCAGGCTGATGCACCACTCTGCCAGAGCTCGAAGACTGAGCTCGGTGGTTGCATCGCCTGGCAGAGCTCGGAACTTGAGCTCTGGCGGTGCAACCTCTTGGCTGGAGCGGTTGCACCTCCCAGCCTTGCAACCCTGGCGGTTGCACCTCCTGGCTGGGGCGGTTGCACCTCCCAGCCTTGCAACCCTGGCGGTTGCACCTCCTGGCTGGGGCGGTTGCACCTCTCAACCCCACAGCCCAGGCGGTTGCACCTCCTGGCTGGGGCGGTTGCACCTCCTGGTGCAATCAGGGTCCGAATGGTTCACTCCATTCGACCCACTTTGAATCTTTTCAGGGGCCCAATTGCCCCAAGATTAAGCTAATGGGATCACCTCCCATTTTCATGCTTAATCATCGTGCTAACTACGAATATCTCTAAGACAACTTCTGCAGCTTTGCTCCGATGCGTCAATCGCTTCTTCCGGCGAGTTTCCGGCCAACTTCCGTCGATCAACCGATAACCTTCGGTGATCCTTCTGCGGACATCCGGCATACTCCTGGACTTTGCGACGATCCACTTGGCGAGTTCCGACGAGCTTCGCTTGGCAAGCTTCTGGACTTCTCGGATCTGTTCTCTCTGAACCTCCGACGACCGTCCGAACTTCCGTCGAACTCTCGAACTCCCAACGTGATCATGATCTTGACTCCGGCGCAACTCCTGCTGCTTGTCTTACTCTCATCGTAGTTAATCCTGCACACTTATCTCAACACATAGATTAGATAACAAATGACAATTGACTTCATCATCAAAATCCGAGATTCAACAATCTCCCCCTTTTTGATGATGACAATCAATTGATAAAGGAGTTGTCCTTAACCCCCCCTATCTATATGCCATAGTTGAGATAAGTCAACCTTGAATTCAAGACCTAAGAATTCAAGTGACGTATTGATAAGTTAGATCAGTTAAACTTATCAATGCTCCCATCATGATGCCTATCATGATGTATCTCTTCAAGAATTATGTCAAGGCATGACATACATCATCAAGTTTGTATGATTGTGTTTGTAACCATTCATCATGTAATCATATAAAGCAACGAAGGACTTTTTACATGATGCTCACATTTGAGATTTTCTAGTAAGTTTGCATTTTCTTTATAATATCAAATCAAGACATGATGCAAACTATAGTACATGTTCACATATCTCTTGGTGATGCAAGGATGGCATAACATTGTTTATAGCATCACTCAAGTATTTGCAACTATGACATAGATATGATTATGGCAGTTCAGCTATGACATAGTGTTTATCAATTCATATTTTTCTCCCCCTTTGTCATCAACAAAAAGCATGATAGCATTATCAAGCATATAAAGGAAGTCATGACATATATCTTTTTATTGTTTTTGCTTGACGGAGGAAAGTCATTTTCCAAAGAGTTTTCATAAGAGTGTACGGGAACATCCCATTTTTAGCATACAACCCGAAAAATGAACTTCTTACATGCATTTGGTTTGTCACATAAATTGCAAAATGTTATTTGATCAAGCATTGTCAAGGCATGTAATAGTATTCGAATAATTTTGATGTAGTAACACAATTATTTCAAGTGCAGCATTATATCATATTACATAGCAGGATTTTTATTTCAGCAAGTGTAGCATTGCATCACATGGTAAGATATCAGCTCGTATGATGCAAATTTTTGTTTGATACATGGCCTGATAGCAAACATATTAGCAATAGCTACCATATCAATGTCATGCTGCTGACTTATCAACTTACATTGGTATGTGGCTTCATATTTTCAAGGCATAGGCTTTTAAACCTTTTTAGTTTCAGTAAAAAAGACGAGATAAACAACAAGAGATGTTTGCAAATATGCTTACATAGATAAAGATAACCATATCAGGGTAACATATGTACAGCATATCAGGTAACCATAAAGACAAAGTCCTTCATGAATAACATAAGGAGTTTACAACATGTCATATCAAAAAACATCAGATGTTTATACAAGCTTATTCATGAGGTGGAAGATTAAAGTGCCTAAATAAAGAGTCAAATTGTCGATGAATTTGTTGTAGCTCGGTTATGATTTGATCTTGTCGAAGTTCAAGCCGTTCTTGTCGTTGCTCAAATCGGTCCATCCGAATCCCGATATCTTCGATGGATGATGTGTGAGTTTGCTCAACCGGATGTGTTTCCTCAAAGGGACAGATCGGAGGAGAGTGGGTACTCCTAAAGACTGGGGTTTCCGGCTCTGGTTCAGGTTCAAGCTGAGGGGGATCAGTTCTTCTGGGCATTCTAACCCAGTTACCGTTTCTATAGTGACATCTCAGTCGGTGAAGTAGATTTTTGTTTATTATGCTGTATCTATCTGATTTCATTACTTCTTCTTCTGGTGGTATTTGAATGTCGTAAGCTTTCATTATTCTAGTAATAATTCCACCATATGGGAGCATCATATCTTTCGTAGATAATTCCAACATGTTTTGTTGGATCAGATAGCCAAGACAAATGTCACGTTCTTTCATAATTAGGTACATAATTCCTAATTCCAATTGACTCACTTCATCATGATGGTATTGCTTAGGAAGAATTATACTAGTCATGATATGATGAAGTATCTTAGTGTTAAAGGGCATTAGATGTTCACAACTTTTAGGAATAGATTCTACGTTAGGATTGGCAAGGATTGTTCCTAAGGCTTCAACGTAGGATGTTTCAATAGTTTTTTCATCCCATGATCCTTTGAAGTAAAGTCCTATGCTTTTCATGGGAATACCTATCATATCACAAATGAATCTATCAGTGATTGAAATGTGTTGTCCTAAGAGATAGGTTGATATCCTTTCTTCATCATCTTTTTGCATGTTGTTATAAAACAATCTAACTAGTCTAGGATAAATGGGTTCGTTGATCTGCAAAATGGGAAGTAGATTAAGGTTTGCAAACCAATGGATAGTCTCTACATCTCTTAGTTCATTCAGATCTACGTATTTTCCTTTATTGATGCTTCTTAGTTCGAAGGAGAGAAATTTTTCAGCATGGTTTTTGGAATCAAAAAGAGTGAGATCAAATTCTTCTACTACTCTCCTCTTTCCCTTGTCCCTTGAGGATCTTCTAGATCCCATTACTACTGCTGTTTTAAAGGGATGATGATGAGCTTAAAGTAAATGAAGAACAAAACAGAATTTAAGAGCTTCTTAGAGAGTACCTTTGTGAAATCTTCAAGAGAAGGAAGGATTCTTGATGTTTTGCTCCGAAATGGGAGGTATTTGGAAGGCTTAGAGGAGTGAAGTGGGAATGGAGGAGACTTGGAAGAGTAGAAGAGGAAAGGGGGGTGAGTTGGGGTCGGTTTCTTAGCCGGCCCTAGCGTGATTTTAAGGGGCAGAGCTACTGGCGGTTGCACCTCTGGCTGGAGCGGTGCAACCTCTGGCAACCCGTGATGGCTGGAGGTGCAACCGCCAGCTGGAGAGGTGCCACCGCCTGCAGTAGGTGAGTACTTAGGATGATTTGATTTGGGAGAATTTGCCTTGAGGAGAGTTTCAGAGCAATTTATGTTTGTTACATGATTTCGTATGAGTTTTTATTTAAGGAAGAAGCTCTTTGTAGGATAGATCTTTTAACGTGCATACGAATGTTTGTTTGGTGTCCCTTTCAAGATCATGACATGTTTAGTTTCTACAAGAATTAATTCGTAGATGAACAGGTTTTGAAGATCAGGGGGGTATGTGAATTTGGATATCATAAGTTTCTAATCGTATCGTATTTGTGATTTCATAGTTTCCACTTGTTACTTAAGCGTTGCGAGTTCCTTTTTGATTCTTGGTTTATGATCATTGAGAGTTAAGGAGCAGAACATTATTTCTTGCTCCGGCCTAGACTTTTAATGTTTTTATAGGAACGGATGATCTTTAGGAACCCATTTGCTTTTGGGTGCCTCATAAACAGATCTATATTTTCTATCATGTTGCATAGAGTTTATCATGGTTCCTTTAGGAACCCAAACTAATTTGTTTGGACTTGTTTTCTTGAATGGACAACAATGTGTCTTGTGTCCAGATTTGCAACAAAAGTTGCACTTGGTTTGGTGTTGAACGTGTAAGATGGGGCCTCTTACAAAGGTAGTTGGATTTCGGTGAGGACTCCTCACAAATCCAATCCCACTTCTTTTGGGAGCATGACCCTTGTTTGTAAGGATCATGTTTAATGACTTGCTACCAACCTCGAATTTCTTCAAGGTGTCCTTAAGTAGCAAGTTTTCTTTTTGTATAGTTTCTAAATCATGACATTTGATACATGACTTTAAACTATCATGATGTTCGACTTTTAATTTATCAAACTCACAAGTAAGATTATCATGTACCTTTTTTAGCAATTTGTATTTTCTATTTATAACTTTGCATTCATCAAATAAATCATGGAAGGCATTTAATAATTCATCGAAAGATAAATCAGCATCTAATAAATTCGTTACCTCCTCTTCGATGGCCATAAATGCGTAATGAGCAACTTGCTCGGTGTTGGATTCTTCTTCCTCAGATGCGCTCGAATCATCCCATGTTGCTTGGAGCGCCTTCTTCTTTGTTGCTCTTTTCTTGACTTGGGGACAATCACTTTTGTAATGTCCCGGCTTTTTACATTCATAGCAGATTACTTGGTCCTTCTTAGGTTCAAGTTTATTTTTCACATCGTTTTTAAACTTGTTTCTTTTGAAGAACTTTTTAAACTTTCTTGTCAAAAGTGCCAAGTCATCATCACAGTCCTCATCACTTGAGTTTTCTCTCAAGTGGCATTCAGAAGTTTTAAGTGCCATATCCTTCCTGTTCTTTGGAAGGATGTCTTCTTGCTCTTCATGAGCTTTGCATGTCATTTCGTAGGTCATTAATGACCCGATTAGTTCTTCAAGAGGGAAATTTCGCAGATCTTTTGCCTCTTGAATGGCGGTGACTTTAGGATCCCAACTCTTAGGAAGGGATCTTAGTATCTTATTAACAAGCTCAAAATCCGAAAAACTCTTTCCGAGTCCTTTTAGACCGTTGACGACATCCGTGAAACGGGTAAACATGTCGCCAATGGTTTCACTCAGTTTCATTCGGAAAAGTTCAAACGAATGCAGCAACAGATTGATTTTTGACTCTTTCACTCTACTTGTGCCCTCGTGGGTCACTTCAAGTGTGTGCCAAATATCAAAAGCAGTTTCGCAAGTTGAAACACGATTAAACTCGTTTTTATCAAGTGCGCAAAATAAGGCATTCATAGCCTTTGCATTAAGAGCGAAAGCCTTCTTCTCCAAATCGTTCCAATCGATCATTGGAAGAGAAGATTTTAAAAATCCATTTTCAACAAGGTTCCACAGTTCAAAATCCATAGAAATAAGAAAGATCCTCATTCGGGTCTTCCAGTAAGTGTAGTCCGTTCCACTGAACATGGGTGGACGTGTAATCGAATATCCCTCTTGGTTTCCGGCGTATGCCATCTCTCTTGGGTTTTAATCCTTTAGAGAGTTAACCTTGCTCTGATACCAATTGTTAGGATCGAGAGCACTAAGAGGGGGGGGGGTGAATTAGTGCAGCGGAAATCTTATAATAATTTAAAAACCAAAAGCTGCGTTCGTTCAAAAACTATTGTGATGCAAAAGCAAATTCTCAGTTTGTATCTAAGTGCAGTTTGCGTCTAAGTGCAGATTGCGTTTAAGCGCAGTTTTGCGTCTAAGCGCAGTTTTGCGTTTAAATTCAGATTTACGTCTAAATGCAGATTTATGTCTAAACGCAGATTTACGTCTAAACGCAGTTTTACGTCTAAACGCAGTTTTACGTCTAAACGTAGATTTACGTCCAAACGCAGTTTTACGTCTAAACGCAGATTTACGTCTAAACGCAGTTTTACGTCTAGACGCAGATTTACGTCTAAACTTTGAAACTCGTTTGTATACTCACAGAAGGCAGTATGCAGTTGAAATCAAGACGTAAACGTGAACTGAAATCTGATGATTGAGCGAGGAAAGCCGATTTACGTCTGAATGCAGTTTTACGTCTAAATGTTGAAACTCGTTCTTAAAATCGTAGAAGACAGATTGCAGTTATTAATAGGATTAAAATGTAAGCGTAAACTGCAAGGAAGCTCGTTCGTAAAAGCGCGGAAAACAGTTCTGCAGAATCAAACGTAAACGTAAGCTGTAATGTATGAAAATATGAAGTTACGTCTGAATGCAGATTTGGAAGAACAGCTCTTAGAACTTGTTCGTGAAAGCGCAGAGAGCAGTAGTGATGAGGGAGGTTTGCAGTAATGATAAAGTACTCGAAATTAAACGCAAACTAGAGATTTAGAGTGGTTCGGTCAGCCTTGACCTACTCCACTTTTGGCTTCCTCCACCGATGAGGTTGCCGACGTCAACTAGGTGCCTTCCTTCAATGGGCGAAGGCCAAACTTCCCTCTTACAATTTCTTCTCCTTTTGACAGGCTTAGGAGACAACCTTTACAGACCTTTCTCTCCTCACTTTACAATTGAAAACTTGAAGAATAGAAGGAGGAGACTTAAAGGCTTTACAACACTTTTGAGCTCTTAGAATCACAGAAAAGATCAAGATTTCGGTATTGGTCTGTATCTTTTCAGTGCTGAATGGGTGGGGTATTTATAGGCCCCAACCCAATTCAAAATT